>NC_090058.1:16638958-16786458 GCF_038355195.1 Osmerus mordax | reverse complement strand
AGAGGCCTGGTCTCAGGCTGGAGCACCTCCAGCTCCTCCTCCTCCCGAAGGGGCTGGAGGTGGCTTTGGCCCCGGGGGAGGCCCCTGGGCGCTCCCACCAGCACCACAGGAGCCCCGGGAGTCCCCCTCCTGCTGGGCGGAGCTGAGGTTGAGGGCCACGAAGCCGTCGCCGTGTGCTCCGGGGAGCCGGCGGACGGGGGCTTGGGGGAGCCGGCGCCAGACAGGAACTCCTCGTCGTAGTGCCACACCCTTTCACGGTCGCTCCTCCACCAATGGCAGCGCTGGCCCTGGACCCCCTCCGCCCCGGGCCCTGGTCCCGGCTCCCGGTCCTCCAACTGTGCTTCCCTGAGCTGCTCACACACACACACACAGAGACAGTGTGGTTTAGTCTACCTGAGGCGTGTGGATGGCGGTGGTGTGATAGAGAGAGACGGAGGAGGGGAGGGTAGGCAGAGGCACTTGACCAGGCCCCCATGAAGCACTCTGGGCTGGGCTTGGACTCCAGGGTCATCCTGCGCTCCATCTCAAAGCTCAGAATGTTTCGGAGCTTCTTGAAGCGGTCCGAGGCGGCCACCGCGTCAGAGTGGCCCTTAACAGGGGAGCCCAGGCTGGGCCCCGCGTACGGGCTCTGGGGCCCCTGGTTGTTGCTGTGCTCGTCCTCGGTGGCAGCCTGCAGGGACACGGGGACAAGTGTAAGGCCGTGTCCGTGACAGGAAACAAACAGCCTTGGCGTGCTCGAAGTTCATCAACTTTGACCTTGGTCTGCCGCGGGCCTTCATGAGATAACAGCTGTTGGCGACGTGGTCAAGTTAGTCTTGGCTGTTTATGTATGTTGCTATGCAGCACACCAACTGTCTGCTCCCCACCTTGATGGTGAGCCCAACAGCACATTTCTTATCATGTGTTCCCGGCTGTAGAGGAGACTAGGAGGAAGTGTGGGATTGATTAAAACATATGTAGGTGTGTGCGTGTGTGTCTGAATGCGTGTGTGTGCGCGGCCTACCTTCCAGACAGCTGATCTGACGCGGTTGCGGTTGCGGTCCAGCTCCTCCCAGACGTCCGTCTCCTGGATGCGGAGCGGGTGGAGCGGGGACCCCGGGAGGCGCTCTGGAGGGAACGTTGTTCTCCCCGTCACTCAGCTGCTCGTCCTGCAGAACCTCCCTCCGTGTTCTCTCTCAGGAGATCCCCCGGGATGAGGGAGGCGTTGGCCATGCTGGGAACACAAGGATCATCGCATCAAATCATCAGCATCCCTATTGTCACATCATAGAATTGTCATCATTGTTATCATGTTAATCAATTATCTCCATTGTCATCGTTATCAGTCATCGTCAATGTTGTCATAATCATCATCTTTTCATAAAATTACATTTTCTGCCTGGGATAAATAACAGGAAATGTAGAGGGCCAGGGACAGATTCGAACCCGGGCTCCTACGCTAAGGCCTCAGCCTATGTGGTACGCACACTTGACTGGGGGGGGGGGAGTCCCTAATATCTCCATCGGTCTCAAACTGTCAATGTTTAGCTTGGCTCAAGAGTTCGGTTCTTATCATTGTCAAAGTCCAGTTCAGAGTCTAGTACGGGGGGGTGGCAGCTCCTACCCCATGTGAGCAGGAGTGAGCCTGGTGTGGTGGCTGCGGCGTGGTGGCCGCCGTGCTGATGGTGAGGGTGGCCGTCAGAGCCCGTCCTCTCCCAGTCGTACGGGTCGTTCTCCACCACGTTGTACGTCTTCATGCTGCTGTCAAACACCGACATCAGCAGCTGCAACGGAAAGTCACCAGTCACCTCTCGTTTGGAGTTGTGGACGATCGCGAGGTCGATTCGTCTCCCCCGAGATAGCGATGACGGCGCACAAAGGAAAGAAGCACGGGGAAGATTTCGATAAACCCTGAGTCGCAAAAAATTATCTAAAAGATGTTAGGAAGGCAATATTTAGAGCTAAATATAGGAAAGGCTTGCGGGCATTCTAGAGATGACCAACAATTCTGCGGACACTCCACAGCCTCTGCAGACGAGAGGGACTTCTGTAGGCAACGAGAGATTCGGCAGACAATTTTACATTTACATTTAGTCATTTAGCAGACGCTCTTATCCAGAGCGACTTACAGTAAGTACAGGGACATTTCCCAGAGGCCCAAGGACACAACGTCATTTTGCACGGCCGGGAATCGAACTGGCAACCTTCAGATTACTAACCCGGTTCCCTAACCGCTCAGCCACCTGACTCCCTCAATCAGAAGGTCCATCGATCAAAGATTCCGCAAACATTTGAAAGGGATTCAGACAGTAGATTCAGCAGTCAGTGTCAAATAAAGATTGGCTAAACAATCATTCACTCCCACACACAGAGGTTTCATATCCTGGTGACGCGTTTCTAGCAGCTAACAGCTGAAGACATGCTGTTGCCGTTTACCTGATAGTCAGGTTTGGTGAAGTAGTCGAGACTGGAGATGTGATCCAGGAACACGCTGAACTCTGCTGGAAGGTGCTTCAGCATCAAACGATGGTCATAGGTGTCCTTCAGCTTCCCCACATGCTCCTGGGGGAACCACACACACACACACACACACACACACACACACACACAACCATGTCTCTTCTCCTTACTCAAAGGAAAAAAACTTGAGAGAATGATGATTGGTTGCCAGGGGGGGGAACTCGGGAGGAACACGTACCTTGTCTTTGATCTTTCTCCATGGCAACTGGCCGACCATGAACTCCACCAGCATGTAGAAGAGGGACCAGAGGTCGTCATGGCGACCCATTTCCTGTTCCATGAAAAGCAGCAGTTAAGGCCAGCGTGTTAGCGCAGGACAGAGTGCTTGTCCAGTACAGAGTGTATGGGGGAAAGAGACCCACCTTGTTCTTGTGCGCGTTGACCGAGGCGTAGCGGACAGTCCCCCTGAAGCCTGCCACGGGACGAGGCTGAGGAACACACACACACACACACACACAGCACAAGGACAGCGCTGAGTCAGCATCCCCCACTTACTGGCAACACGCACACCTTCAAGACAGCTTCACCCTGCTTCACCCCCCCCCCCCCCCCCCCCCCCCCCGGTGGACACTCACAGGCCGGACCTCCTGACAGGAGTTGGTGAACTGGCGGGCCAGGCCGAAGTCCAGCATGTAGCAGGTGCGACAGGTGCTGGGGAACCGGCCCATGGCGAAGTTAGACTGAGGGAAGGAGGACGAGGACGACAAGGAATTTCAATAACAGTGTACGTGATTTCAAATGCCATTACGCATATAATATGATCCACACAATATTACGGATATGACTTTTCTCGACATAGTCATCATTTTCGAAAATGAATTCTTGTCGGACAGGATATCTCGTTCGATCTGGTTGACTTCATAAGGCAGTTTTCCCCGTCTGTGTCTCACCGGTTTGATGTCCCGGTGCAGGAAGCCCACAGAGTGGATGCTCTCCACGGCATCCAGGATCTGGCGGCCCAGGCGCAGCGTGGTGCTGACCGTGAAGGTGCCGCGGCTCATGCTCCTGCGCAGGTCCGCTAGGTTACGACCCTGAAACGCACACCCAAAATGTGAACACAGACACAGGAAATAACCAGGAGAAATAGCAAGACTACCCAAGGTGGTGAACCGTTCATTTGGTGTTTATAGTGGAAAGGGCGTACGAGTGGCATTTTCCCTTTGTTTTTACATTTTATGCATCACACGCTGCATATGAGTACAAACTCGTAGCCTAAGAGTGTGGATGAGGGTGTGGATGAGGGCGCGGATGAGGCGAAGCTGATCTCCTCTCAGGCGTACCTGCAACTCCATCACCACGTAGTTGAAGCGGTCGTTGCGGCCGCATCCCACAAAACGGCACACATGGTCCTTACCTGGAGAAGAGGAGAGGCAGGAGGGGTGAGGGGAGAGAGACAAGAGAGAGAAGGGCGAGAGAGGAAGGAGAGAAGAGAGGGAGGAGAGAGTAATGATGAGAGAAGAGAGAGAGGAGGGTAAGAGGAGAGAGAGGTGAGAGACACGTTTAAGGAAGTGATCCTTGCAGAATCCTTGTCTCCGGTACTTCAGACAGCATGTATGGTTCAGCATTAGGGTTGGGTATCGTTTGGGTTTTTAAGATACGGGTGCCAAATCGATACTTACAGTTCCAGTGCTTAAACTGTGCGATAAAAAACGATATTTAAACCGATTCTTTAAAAAAAAGAGCCACAAAACAACGGTGGATGACATAAAAAAGAATCTCAGTCGGGAAATAATTTTTTCGATTATTCTGACTCCACATGAACGCAGTATAATTTAACTAGCGATCATGTGTGGTGATGGTGCTTCTTACGTCCGTTTCGGAGCACCAGAGGGTATCATATTTCAATTGAGAGCTCAGGCATTTAAGTGGCACCGAAACGAGGCACCGAAATCTGCGTTCTGATTCGGTCCGGTACATACCGGTCATGTAGGTACCGGTGCCATATTAGCACTGAGCTTTGGTACCCAACCCTATTCAGCATGTCTCTTTCCTGTCCTGTCTCTGTGCTGCACTGTGCGCCCTTCTCATCCTCCATCCTCCCTTCACCTCTCCCTCCCTCCCTTCACCTCTCCCTCCCTTCTCCTCCTCCACCCTCCCTTCACCTCTCCCTCCCTCCCTTCTCCTCCTCCACCCTCCCTTCACCTCTCCCTCCCTCCCTCCCTCCCTCCCATCTCCTCTCCCTCCCTCCCTTCACCTCTCCCTCCCTCCCTTCTCCTCCTCCACCCTCCCTTCACCTCTCCCTCCCTCCCTTCACCTCTCCCACCCCCCCTTCACCTCTCCCTCCCTCCCTTCACCTCTCCCTCCCTCCCTTCACCTCTCCTACCTTCCTCCCTCTGCTCTCCTCCCCAAGCCCAGCAAGCACACAGTATGACTGCCCATGGTTCTTCTGATTTACAGTGTGTGTGACTGCTAGAGTGTGTGTGCATGCGTGTGTGTGTGTGTGTGTGCTGGTATCTCAGGGGACTCTGCTCACCAGCAGCCAGACCACTGCCACGCCCCAGAGCCCTTCAGCACACAGCACCCTCAGAGCAGGGAGACACCCTGAGCCTCCTCCACTGGGGGGTGTGTGTGTGTGTGTGTCTGGAGCAGTAGCAGTAGCAGTGTGGGGGGGGGATTGATGAGGGGGGGAGGGGGTTGAGGGTTGCTGTTTGGTGGGGGTGGGGGGGTCATCTGGTGTCCTGTTACAGCCTTCTTCCCTCAGGAAACCACTGAACAATATTATCGTGCAGCTCTCCTTTAGGACACATGATCCAGCCCATTGATTTTCCTCAAGAGGAGGCCCTGGCTGGCAGGAGAGCAGCACAGGAAGGGAGGATGAGAGGGGGAGAGAGGGAAAAAAAGAAAGCAAAGAAAACAAAATGTCCCCGATGGATCTCTCCTAATTGCTTTGTTGATCCTCTGGCTTCTGTGAGGCATGCCGAGTTGGGTTTTAATCTAGTGGACGGAACACACAGTGGAACTAATGCTCAATGGAACTGAGAAAGGAATAGTATTTTTGTGTTCATGCTCTTAACACTAGCCAATGAGCCTTTTTCAATACCATGGGATTAGTAAGGGCTTTAGAAAAGTTCGTTCCTTTAAAGGGCTGTGCTGATATATCTGCTGGTGTCTCTAATAGTGTCTCTACCGGTCTGTGCTGGTGTCTCTGCTGGTGTCTCTAATAGTGTCCCTGCTGGTTTCTCTATTTAGCTGTGCTGGTATCTTTAAAGGGCTGTGCTGATATATCTGCTGTGTCTCTAATAGTGTCTCTACCGGGCTGTGCTGGTGTCTCTGCTGGTGTCTCTAATAGTGTCTCTGCTGGTTTCTCTATTTGGCTGTGCTGGTATCTTTAAAGGGCTGTGCTGATATATCTGCTGGTGTCTCTAATAGTGTCTTTACCGGTCTGTGCTGGTGTCTCTGCTAGTGTCTCTGCTTGTGTCTGTGTCTCTGCTGGTGTCTCTGCTTGTATCTGTGTCTCTGCTGGTGTCTCTGCTGGTGTCTCTGCTAGTGTCTCTGCTTGTGTCTGTGTCTCTGCTGGTGTCTCTGCTTGTGTCTGTGTCTCTGCTGGTGTCTCTGCTAGTGTCTCTGCTTGTGTCTGTGTCTCTGCTGTTGTCTCTGCTTGTGTCTGTGTCTCTGCTGGTGTCTCTGCTAGTGTCTCTGCTTGTGTCTGTGTCTCTGCTGGTGTCTCTGCTTGTGTCTGTGTCTCTGCTGGTGTCTCTGCTAGTGTCTCTGCTTGTGTCTGTGTCTCTGCTGGTGTCTCTGCTGGTGTCTCTGCTGGTGTCTCTATTTGGCTGTTCTGGTGTTTCAGCTGGTGTCCTAATACTGTCTCTACTGGTGTCTCAAAAGGGCTGTGCTGATATATCTGCTGGTGTCTGTGCTGGTGTCTGTGCTGGTGTCTGTGCTGGTGTCTGTGCTGGTGTGTCTTACCCTGCAGCTTCTTGAGCACGGCCACCTCCATCTTCAGAACCTGCTTGGGCTGCTGGGCCGACTCCACCTTCAGGGCCACACTGACCCGGGTGAGCAGGTCCAGCGCTTCGTAGATCTCCCCGAAGCCTCCGCCCCCAATCTTCTTCACCTGGAGGAGGACACCCCCCCCCCCCCACACACACACACACACACACACACACACACACACACACACAGAGACACACACAGAGAGACACACACACACATGCCAGCCATGTCAGAATTTACAAGGCACCACACCCCCAAAACAGATGTCAACAACGTCTTCCTACCCATGTACACAGACACACGTGCACACACACACCCACACAACCATGCTTACAGACAGGCACACACACAGGCGCGTGCGATCTTGTGTATCGCCTTAGCAGCTCAGGCGGTGGGATTAGCAGCGAAAGTGTTGCGTAACACACATCCTCAGTCAGAGAGCAGGAGGGGGGAGGGAGGGAGACTCCCTGAGGGAGAAAACACGCTGGATTGGGGGGGGGGGGGGGAGGGAGGGAGACAAGAGGAGTGAGGGAGACAAGGGGGAGGAGGAGGGATAGGGAAAGAGTCTCTCGAGGACAGGCCTGGAGCCCATAGCAAGCTGCAAATAGCTACACTGCTATTTTAAGAACCTGCTATCTTAGCATCATTTCTCACACGGGGACACTGACCCCAATGTGTCGCCCGGTACGGTACCGGTGAGGTGAGGATGGAGGAGACGGAGCCTGACGGAGACCGTGACGGTGAAGGGTGGCTCTGTGGACGGAAGCGCAGCAACCGAACCAAACACTCACCACTTTCCATCGCTCCTTGACCAGGACGAGCACACTGAGGATGTCCGCTTGTTCCGCGGCGCCGCTCATCCCTCCGGTGGACCTCTCCGAGTGCTGCAACGGCCCGCCTCACACTGGGCCGGGCATCTGGACCCTGTGGAACCCTGGAGAGGGCCAGGGGGAAGGGGGGTGGGGTGGGAGAGAGAAGGGAAGGGGAAGAAAGAGGGATAAAGGAAGAGGGGGGTAGAAGAGAGGGAGAGTGAGAGGGGGGTGGAAGAGAGGGAGAGTGAGAGGGGGGTGGAAGAGAGGGAGAGGGGGGTGGAAGAGAGGGAGAGTGATAGGGGGGTGGAAGAGAGGGAGAGGGAGAGGGGGGTGGAAGAGAGGGAGAGGGGGGTGTAAGAGAGGGAGAGGGGGAGAGAGACAAAGCAGCAGAGAATCGTCGTGAGAATGTGAGCAGAGAGAATGAAAAAGAAAGAGAGAGAGAAAGAGAGCGAGAGAGTGACAAAGCAACAGAACGTGGAAAAGGTGGAGAGGAAAAAGAGAGGGGGGGGGGGGGGGAAATAGATTGATGACATGCGTTCATAATCAAAAGGCATGCCTCCACACTGTGGGGTCCTGGAAACACAAATGTAGTCGAGCTAGTAAAGACGTATGCGTCGGGGAAGCTGGGCTGGCGAAAGCCAACCCCTCGTTTCTGGATCGCGGACAGGGTCTCTGATTCATAGCTTCACCACAGCTGTTACCGCACCTGTTGCCCCTGCCGACACATGTTCCCCCCTCCACCCTCCCTTACAACAACACACACGCTGCGCCACCCACACGCCCAAAACGAGTCTCCCTCGCTCGTCCCAAACGAGCTCCTTCTCAGACACAAAAACGTAGACAGGGAGACACGGGCATTTCTGCAGCTCGCACAATGTGCTGTGGTGAAAGTGATCTCGTTCTGTAAACAAAAATCTAACAACAACAACACTATAGTGGTCATAATATTAATCATCTTCATTTAACAGATACTTTCATCCAAAAGTGACAATTGAACCTGCAACCTCAAGATCTTCAGTCACATGCTCTACCACTAAGGTATAGCCATCCCCATAGTCTAGTAGTCAAGGTTGTTGATAATACAACTTCCTTTCACTGTCTACAATGCGTCTGCTTAGACTACGGTGTTACACGATACACAGACTCTCTTTATAATATTTAGGCCTACTGGCTGTTTCTAATCAGACTTATCAAACAGGGGGTTAACAGACTGCTGTTAATGTATTCCTTTCCATGTTCTTTACATGTTGATACAATAAAAAGAGAGAGAGACTAACGGAGGGCTCCCTTGTTGGGCATGTGGATGATACTGTATGAGCTATGCATTGTATATTTTAGTGTCAACTAGGAGGATTATCTCTGGCCTGCAGCGCCTTCTCTAAAGTTATTATCATTAACAGTCATCTAAGGAGCAAACAGTTACCACAGATGATAGAGCTCTCATCCTGCTCCACACATACAGCATGCCTGCATCCCACTGGCCTGCCTCTAGCACACTGCCCTGCGGCTAACATACTGCCTCTTAGCACACTGGCCTGCCTCTAGCCTAGTGCCCTGCCTCTAGCACACTAGTTTTGCCTCAATCACATTTCTGCTTCGACAACGCTGCCCTGAGTGCCCTGTCTCGATCAAACTAGTCCGTCTCCATCACACGGCCCTACCTTGCAGTCCTGCCTCCATACATCCCCTGCCTCAACACACTGCCCTGCCTCTATACAGTACAGCCTCTATACATCCCCTTCCTCCATCACACCGCCCTGCCTCCATACAAGCCAGCATCCAATGCACTGGCCTGCCTCCATCACAAAGCCCTACCTCCTTACAGTCCAGCCTCTATTCATCCCCTGCCTCCATCCCTCTGCCCTGCCTCCATACAAGCCAGCATCCAACGCACAGGCCTGCCTCCATCACACTGCCCTGCCTCTATACAGACCTGCCTCCATACAAGCCAGCATCCAACACACTGGCCTGTCTCCAAATCACTGGCTCACACATGTTGTTGTGCTCGGGCGTTACATAAGCAGGTCTCAGAGCAGCAGACCGGGTTACAGAGCATCCCAGACACACCACACCAGAACAGACTACCCAGTATGCACTGGGGGCAGGAGAGCATGCTCAGGTCACAGGAAATCAAGACAGTGAAATTGGACTCGAGCTCGACGGAGGAGCGGAGTGGCCTTGGCAGTCTGTCAAAGTCGCTTCTAAACTGCAGAGGGGGTGACTAGGTGAACTGCAACAACCTCTAAAGGTCAACCGCTCCGGCTAGTCACATGTTCCAGAAGAGGAACAGAGCTGTGCCGGCGTCAGACTGCATCGAAAGGACAAAAAAGCCAAGCAAAGACACATGGTACATTCCCATAAGAAGATGCTAATTAGTGCAGCAGCCCTAGAGACACGTCGACAGGGGGGGGATCCCCAAATCCCCAGAAGGTCACATTTCGAAAACAAGCCCTGACACCACATAACATCTCCACTGAAGTACACTCTGCAGAGAACCTCGGTTCCAAAAATCCCTCAAGGTCACAGACTCTCACCACCCTGCAGCTCGGTTCCGTCCTCGTCTTCGGAGTGATTCCGGACGAGGCTGCCAGGGGTTTCAGCCCCAAGCCCTTCGCTAGCCAAGCTAGCCAGAGCAGAAGGACAGGTGGACCGCTGCCAGGAAGCCCAGAGTCGCTCCGTTCACCCAGCAGGCTGGTCACACAGTGACTAATCTCACACCTCCTCACACACAAGGAAGGCAGCGCTGCCGTCTCCTCCTCCTTCTCCTCCTCCCCGATGGGAACCGTCAATAATACACACCGACGCCAACAGATTTGATATCCGAAACCGGTCAATATATCTATGACAATCTCTTGATGCTCTCTCTGACCCCTGTGTCTCCATGGTGATGGGCTCATTTTTCCATTTGCTTCCCTCTTGCTGTCCCTCCCTTTCTTTTGAGTGAAATGAAAGACAGCATGATAGATTAGCTCTGTCTGGCTCTAATCCTCTGAACTCTAACCATTCATTAACTTAAATTCATTTATTCAGCCTAATAACTCACGCCAGCAGTTTATTTATGTCCCAATGTGCAAACAACTCTTAGCACACAGTGAATAAACTACATTAAAGGGTATCTTCTCTGTTTACACTAATCGTTTTTGTTACTGGTTGTGCCTCGGGATGAAAGCAGCGTTTGACTAATCTGGCAGCTTCAGTCGGCCCTGGCTGTGTTGATTGCTCTGGAGCCATGCCGTAGTGGGGAGACCCTCCTCCGGCCCTGGCCAACTCAATAGTCTACCGTTTAGTAGCGGGAGGGCAGTCCGGGAGGGCGACTGCATATTGGGGATGGTCTGTAAACACTACCACATTCCGTTCCACTATCAGGAACACTGGTTATCCCACATGTTGACCTCAAAAACTGTGGAAAATCTGTCCTGGTTTGAAATGTGATGCGCAATGGCCATCTTTGTGAAACTGTCAAAAACCTGAGATGAACTTCTCTACTTTGTAACTACTGGTCACCAAATTTACAATTAGACGCACGCACAGGAACGCACACACACCTCAGCTAGCTGGCTAATCTTTTGATGATGTAAAGTTAATGTGGTAACACACGGTGCACGGTGTTGTAGAGGATTGGGGTTTCACGTTACGGAAAGACAAAACTATTAGATTCGATACATAATAAGCAGTCCGCGTCCGATGCGGTTAGCGAACCTGCGTAGCTAGCAAGCGTTGCTACAGCAGATTTACGATGCGCGTACACGCGAATACACACAGGCCACGCTAGCTAGCAAGCTATCTTTAAGCAACGTTGAGTTGCAGAATGTTAAATAATCATGCATGAATGTAAACAACTTGACAGTCGCGCAGCATTGTTTCGTATTTCCCTGACGACAATGTCACGGCGACTGCTGCATCCCTGAATGTTGGTATGATCACACCATCCGCTAGAATGGCTGCTTCTCCCATACCTTGATCCTTCTTCCAATCCTTGCTTGATCCAAAAGGAGCCGGGTGTGGTTACAAAAAATCCTCTACGTTTGTTTTCACGAGGGGCCGTGGCATCAATTGGAATCCCATGGCCGAAATACTTTCCATGTGCGGCAGGGTTTGTGGCTGTTAATCCATAAAGAAAAGAAGGCAAATCGGATATTAATGGTTTTTTTCTCTTCCCTCGATCGTCCCTTTCTCCTTCTCACTGTCACCTCAGCATCTCTCGATCGCTGCAGATCCGTGACGTGACTACTGTCTCCGACGATCAGCCTTCCTGCGCGCGCGTGCACGATCCTATCCTCCTCGCAACAGCTCGCTTGTTGAACGCGCTCATGATTTTTTTTTTTTTACAAATAAATACATTGAAAATACAAAAACTCATGCATGTGTACGGACGTGCATGAGTAGTCAAGTTCTTAATAATCCATAGAATATAATAAATTCATAATAATTAACCGCACATAATATTCCCTTGTCAAATAGATGTCAACGAGTTTATTTACCTGTCATAATAATAATACATGTCTAACATATGCGAAAACGTTTCTGTTTCTGTGTTTTCGTTGCGAGAATATGCACTTATAACTTCAGAAAAACCTTCCATCTTAGCTTTGCGTTATACAAGCCAGTAAATTCAATTATATGTAGACGGTAAGAAGAGGTTGGAGATATTTGTTTTGAATTGGGCCATGCGTGACACTGCGCATGGGCTTTTGGAAGGACCTAGTCGGATGTGAGTGAGTGGGCGTTCCGTTCAACGCGATGACGTTGCCATTTCCAACCCGGTCAGTTCGGTATCCCTATAGCTTCCGCCTTTTGGCATCTGTTTATCAATCCACGTTTTTCTCAATGTATCTGTCCACCAGCATTCTGTTTAGAAGCAGTATTTAGCTAGTTAGCACTGCTAAGCTAGTTAGCATTCCCACCATTCTCTCCCACAGGATGCTGAGGTTGTTCGGTGCGCTGGTTCTTGTTGGACTGATATTAGCGTGCTTGACTTCTTGGGTGCTGGAGAGCTACAACACTGCCTGGCACCCCAAACGAAGTGTCAAGCACTCTAGTGACCAGGATGATCATGAGGAATCTCGGAATAGTGTTCCACCATATCCCGGCGGTGAATTCGATAACATATTTTGGTTTGTGCAGGTAAGTTGATCTATCATATTGGTTCGATATTTTTGCGTATTCGTAAGTACAACTATTTAATTAAGACATGGAAGCTTACTTGGAAAAGAATATCCTACCAGGTAACTGAGTTGTAAGCTTGTCAGCCCTTTGTGCAGTGCTGAATGAATGGGGTCACCGACCAGTTTGCGAGCTGTCAGTGTCATCATGTGGACAAAGGTGGCATTAGTAGTCAGCCAGTCATAACCAGGTTGCAAGACTTTGAGTCCTGTTGTGATAGAACAAGCTTGTTCTAAATGGGGTCGTACAGGTGAATCGGTGAACAACACTGGCTTTTGGTTTTCATGGGTATGTTCACAGTCACTCTTACACACTCATTGTTTGTTTTCCAGGTGTCTGACATTCATATCAGCCGCTTTCACGATCCCAGCCGGATTTTGGATTTTGAGAAGTTCTGCACTGACACCATTGAAGTGATTAAACCTGCTCTTGTTCTCGTAACAGGTAGTCTGACATCCCCCCTACACACACACTCTCCGTCTCCATCTTACTAACCTTGTCAGTGAAGATCAGTCATGTATTCTCGCGGCTCATGACAAAAACACCGTACACACACCTACAACATGGTAATAGTATTAGAAAGGGATTGTATGTCAAATTGACTATTATTAATAATGCGTGTGTGTGTGTTTGCACACCTGTATGTGAATGTGTGGGTGTGTGTGCTTACCTGTGTGCGAATGTGTGGGTGTGTGTGCGCACCTGTGTGTGTGTTTGTGGTGTGTGTGTGTGGTTCTGCCCAACAGGAGACTTGACAGATGCTAAGACAGAGAGCAAGGTGGGCTCCCTGCAGCACGAGGTGGAGTGGCAGGCCTACCACAATGTCCTGAAACGCTCCCGGGTGCTGGAGCGCACCAAGTGGATCGACATCCGGGGGAACCACGGTGACTGGAAGCATCCAACTTCCTTAAGCAGCACGTGCTCCCAATTTACACGACCGGGCTGTTTAAGGAGCGGTCGGTTTTAGAGAGAGCGATGTGGAGAGGATCGATGATGTGCTGCAAATCTATGTAGCTACTTTGCTACACACTTCTCCCAGAGTGTTGAATTACAGACTGTTAGGGGTGAAACGAGATATCACCTCATGATCTCTCCACAAAATCCATTATATTGGACCTGCAGCTGTCCGACGGACATACAGTTCTTCAGTATTGATTGGTTGGTTGTGTTTTCTGGCACTGATATCAGGCAGTATGTGAACATGCTGGGAAGGCATGTTCAAATGCAACCCTGACATTCAACATGTTCCACTTGAGTTTGTTGTTCTTGGTTAACTATGTTTTGTAGCTACAGCTGTCGCATCCAACTTTGCAAATGACATTACTATTATCTTCCTGGACAGATGCCTTCAACATAATCTCCCTGGACAGTGTGAATAACTACTACAGGTCAGTGTTCACTCTTTTACTGTGATCTAACAGGAGTAAACACTCCAGTACTGTTGGTTTCAGCGCCATCATTCTCTTTAGCAAGGATAATAATAAGAATGTAATAATCATATAGGTATCAGACAAACCCCTTTATCCAAAACAGCATACAGGCGATTTGAACCTAGCTAGATATCCAGCCCTAACCCAGCCATGTACAGTAGCTGTCTAGGCAACATATGCAGTAATGTTATTTATTGACCTGTATCCAGGGCTATCCAGGTGATGTGAAGGCCAAGAATAGAATCCTTGTCTGGCAGCCAGATGAGAGCACGCTCTCAATGAGGCCCCTCGTACTGACAGACAGTCATTCATAATGTATTGTCTTACATGGGCCGCTTTACTTTGCTACTTCCAGGAAATGCCCCTCGGGAATAAATACAATGTTTGAACTGAGTTGCAGGCTCTACTTCCATACTCTGTGGTTCTGCAGCTTGTCAATGTACCATTACGTAAATGTATTCGTACTTGTGTACTTGCTGTCAGTATAAATCAGCCTTCAGATAGGAGCAGGACCCCTCCTTCCCCTCACGTCTCCTCCAGATGCCGTTACTGCAGTATTACAACGCGGCTCTCCTCCAATACCATTGGTCTCCCCCACAGGAAATACTCAGCCAATCAGAAGGAGGGATCTTTCCACCATGTCCACCAGACTTCCTTTGGGAACTACTCCTTCATCTGTGCAGATGCCACTCTCACTCCCGGACCAAAACGACCATACAACTTCTTTGGCATTCTCAACCAGGTATATCAACAGTATATCTGCATCCATTATTAATTCTTTACCAAACAGATTCCACTGTGATATTGCAGTGTATTAACAGATTTTACTGTACCTAGGTAACATAATAACCAGATTATACCGTACCAAGGTTACAGAATAACCAGATTTGACTGTACTTGGTAACAGAATAACCAGATTTTGGTGTGCATATATCTCCAGGATCAGATGGATCTTTTAGCGGACTTCAGATCGGAGAGCCGCAGTAGCAACCAGTCGATCTGGTTCGGCCATTACACCACCTCCACCGTCATCTCCCCCTCTCCAGGTCTGAGAGGGGTGATGAGGTGAGCCTACAGGAATGTTTGCGTGTAGTTCTAGATGGAGCAATGTGCGTGTGTGTGTGTATGGTTCTAAGCGAAGAAATGTGTGTGTGTGCATGTGTGCTGCGTGTGTGTGTGTGTGAGTGCAGCTCAGCTGTGGCGTACCTCTGTGGCCACCTGCACACCTTGGGGGGTCTGATGCCCGTCCTACACAGCCGACACCCCCAGGGTACCCTGGAGCTGGAGCTGGGAGACTGGATGGACAATCGAAGGTAACCCTGGGAACACGGTACATCACAGACACACACACACACACACACACACATGCAATACACACTCACGCACATGCAGTACACACACATGCAGTACACACATACACACACACATACACACACATACACATGTCTGTAGCACTGGAGTCACACACACACACAGGCAGGTAAGCAGGCTGGCAGACAGGCAGACAGACAGATATAGATGAATAAGGTAATAGAGGAGGTATTATATCATACACACATATAGTGGAAACGCACACATGCTGACAGTTCCCTCGTGTCCCCTCTCAGATACAGAGTTCTGGCCTTTGACCACGACCTCCTCAGCTTCTCAGACCTCACCTTCCAGCAGTGGCCTGCAGTGCTCATCACCAACCCAAAGGAGGTGCAGTACCTCCACCCTGGAGCGGAGCCCCTGGGCAGGATGAAGCGCTCCACCCACATCAGGTGGCCCTTCTGTGTGTGTCCCCCTGACCCGTGACCCCACCCTCCTGCACCCTCATACGTCCTACATGACTAAGCTACCCCTCCATATTCACACCCACCCATCTCGTAGTGTTTGTTCAAATACACGTTCTACACCTGACGGTGTGTGTAGTCGTCACACTGTATAAGATCACTGAACATACCTGTCAGCTATGTGGATGTAAACCTGTCCCTATACCATAATAGGTCCCGATAATGCCACCTTGCTTCTCCTGTTTGTGGGGGTCGTCCCTGTTTTGACCCTGGTCCTCCTGTCCTCCTGACCCCCACTCCCCCTCCCCAGGGTCCTGGCCTTCTCGGAGGCCCCCATCACCGCCGTGTACGTCAGCGTGGACGGGGTGGGTCTGGGGGCGGCGCGCCGGGCGGGGGGGCCCCTGTATGTGCTGCTGTGGGAGCCCTCCCTCTACCTCATGGGGCCCCACACCATCATTGTCAAAGTGGAGGTGATTTTTCCTTTCTCATTTAGCTATTAATCACAGTCCTGGGACTTTTTTGAAATGTATTTTTTATTTGCTGTTCATCGTCACAGTACATTCAGAGTTGATGTTGATTGTTAGCCAGGTGCTCTAGGATAGTCATGCCATGAGTTGGTCAGACCTTTCTCTTGACTGTGTTAACTGTTTGTGTGTGTGTGTGTGCGTGTGTGTGTGTGTGAGTCAGGACTCGGCTGGGCGCTCGACGGTGCGGGAGCAGCACTTTTCTCTGGAAGGAGACATCTCCCCCGGCTTTGGCTTCTTCCAGTCCTTCATCCTCCTCTCTGACCACTACATCCTGGTGAGGCCCCCGCCCACAACCTCGCAGTCCGCCATCCTGGAAACCGCCTGCTCTGAACGGCTCACCTGACCCGGGTCGCCTGACCCTGTTTGTGTTGCGCCCACAGGCCCGGGCAGCGTTTGTGACCGTGATGTTGCTGAACGTGGGAGTCCTGGTGTTGTTCCGGTTCCTGCGCGCTCCCCCCGTCAGAGGTGAGAGGACTCTCCTACACTCTCCCCCCCCCCCCCCCCCCCCCCCCCCACCTGGACAACCTCAGTGCTCCTGAAGAGCTCGAGGTGCTCCTGAAGTGTCCCCCACTGGCCTTCACCCTGTCCTCTGCTTCCTCAGTGTCGGGGCTGTACTCCCAGGTGTGCGTGTCTCTGCATCTGCTCAGTAAGACGGACTCGTTCTACTACTCCCTGCTGCTGTTCAACCTGTGCACGGCCCTCGGTGAGTAGAGGGGCCCCCGGGGGACGCCTCCTCCTGGGTCTGTGTGTGTGCGTGGATCCATTCACCTTTACTCCTCTCTTTCTTTCTCTCTTTCTTTCTTTGTCTCAATCTTGTCTTCCACTCTTTCTTGCCTCATTTGTCTTGTCTTGTCTGTCTCTCTTTTCTTCTCTCCTCTCGCTGCCTCTCTCTCCTCTCCTTCTCTCTGTGTCTATCTGTATTGCTGTTTCTCTCTTGATTTCTCTCTCTCTCCACAGGGCCTTGGTTCGTAGGGGACCTGATAGATGGCCACAGGGGTGTGTGTTTTGCCTTTGGTGTTTTCATCAATGGCCACTTCCTAGAAGGCAGTCTCTCCTATGTGGTTGGAGTCACGCAGGTAAGAAATTAAAGGCAGGCTGGGTACATTTTGTCTTGAGTTTGAAATAATTCAAAACTAAATATCCCACCCCCTCCCTTCAAAGCCACTCCCCCAAAACAGACAAGACAGACAGACAAGTAGCCCATCCAATCATTGCATTTGGTCCGAATGCTGTCCAATCATTACACTTAATGATTGGTCGTGTTTATTACAGTTCTGCAATGCCCAAAGATATCGGATTAATTTTATTTTACTTTCAGATTTTTTGGTTTCTATCAGTATGTGAAGTTTGTCAGCAAATGCCAAAATGTGTGTCTCAAAAATATTACTGAATATTACTGCGTTTGAACAGAGAATGACGATCCTTCCATGTGTTTAACTTTTAAGTAAAGACTCTACTAAACCTGATGTACTCACTGTACATCCCACTGTACATCCCAGTCCTACACCTTTTTGTTGTTTTACTATTTCTCATCCTTACATACTGTCCATGTTTGCCATGGAGACACACTCTGACGTGTGTGTTGTCCTCTCATACTGAGTACTCTGTGATTACCATGGAGACACACTCTGACGTGTGTGTTGTCCTCTCATACTGAGTACTCTGTGATTACCATGGAGACACACTCTGACGTGTGTGTTGTCCTCTCATACTGAGTACTCTGTGATTACCATGGAGACACACTCTGACGTGTGTGTTGTCCTCTCATACTGAGTACTCTGTGATTACCATGGAGACAGACGGACGTGTGTGCGTGTGTCTCTGACAGATGATCTTCTTCAACATGCCTCTCACCTGCTACCTGTGCTGGAGCCTGCAGCTGCGTTGCCGTGGCGGCTCGCTGCGCTCCCAGCTGTGCCGGCCGGGCTGTGGCCTGTGGAACCTGGCGGTGCACGGCGCCATGCTGCTGCTGCTGGCCTGGCAGGCCTACTCCTGCCTCTTCCTGCTGGAGACCTACGGGCCCATGGCCTTCCTGTTGTCCCCCGTACGCACGTGGGCGCTGGTCCTCAGCCTGGCGCTGGTGCACCGCGCCTGGAGGGGGCCCATGCCGCGTCTCCACGGCGACAGCAAGGCCGCCTCGCCCTCTTGACCGGTCGCGCACCCCCCCCCCCCCCCCCCGGGCCTGTGGTTTCGGAGCTGCGCGTGTCTTTGTTGGGGGGCTGTTTTCCCCCACCACACAGAGGTTTTCTTCCTTCCTATTCCACTTTCTCACTTACTACCCTCTCTCGGCTTCTAGTGTTGTTTAATATGCATGTTTTTGTCAGGCACCGAGCAACCCCAGACCACGTCTGACAGACCTGGTGTTGAGTCTGAATAGTCATGCTCAACAACAGTAGTATACCAGTATATCAGTGTGCAGCAGACTACAGTAGAGGGTACACTATCTGGATGTGTTCTAATGAACGTCTTACAATGTAGTTGACTTGACCTTTGAAAGTGTTGCCTTGGCCAACTGCCATATCTGTACAGACCTAGCTCTGCTCTCTACCCACTACTGCAGGCTGAATCTTAGGATAAATGTCTTTAGGACTGTCATGATCCATGATTGGAGTCATTTTCGAACAAAACAATCGTCCTTAACCCCAGCAGTACCAGAATGTCAAAAGCTCAAAATGTTGACATGACAACCTGGGTTACTTATTCAATAATATTACAACCAACATCATTGTGTTTCCAATGCAGTCAGCATGACAGATTGGATAACACATTTTGCACTCTTTTAGGAAACATTTAAGACAGCTTTTCATGATTGCTACAGTGAAGCGTAAAGCAGTTGTTTACAGCACCACAGCTGCCATGGAGTTTAAAAGATGAAAAAGTGAATTTGACTTCACTTCTTTCATCCGAGTAACTCAATTCATGATTTACACAATGCTCGACTACCAAAGTAGTCCATTAGTGATGACTCAGAATGGCTCCAAATGCCAAATGCCCCCTCTTAGGGACCCTTGAACAAGGATCAGATGTCATGGGCTTATTTTACCACTGGCTCAACTATTCCCTTTTTACAGAAGAGCGAATGTTTGAATGCGGGTCCCAGTATTCGTCTAAATGTGATGGAGAGTGAAGGGGGTGTGTATTACACTACTCTAGTTCATTATGTTGTTTTAGGTGGTACACAAACAAATGTATGAATTATAGCAAGTCTATTGTATTTGTATAAATAGCGAGAGGACTTCAGGGCCGCTGTCCCCCTGATGCTCCAACTCAGTCCCGGCAGTCAGCTGCTGTTTCTCAGGAACTTGAGGGCTGGAACAAAGTTCTAGAAACTTCCTCATCAGGAACTGAGAATCTTACAATGTTGTTGTTTTTACTCAGTACTATACTCAATGGTAGCTACACCATACATTCACAATAAAATAATGGAATTATCTGGGGATCATAAAATAATTAAGGAATATACATTTGTTGTAAAATCTATCAATAGATATATTAATTATGAATAGATTATTGTATATATATAATATATAAAAATATAATGCTGGAAATGTTACTGCATTATACTGTGTGATTTCCTTGTGTTCCATTTTGCACTGGTGTGGGGCATTCCTTATTTATAAGTTAATTTGGCAGTGTTGTGTATGTTATAATCGAGAAGGAGAGGAATACCAGGTTAAATGCCAGACCAAGTTCTTTGTAGTTTATTGATAAGGAAACGATGCAATCAAACAATGTATATAACACACCAGGATGTCTCAGTGTAGATCAGTGATGCCAGTCACTGTTACCAGTCTCTCTTCACAGAGTAGATCAAACGAAGGCCTTCGTGAGAACAGTCTTGACAGAAGTCCGAGAGAGTTCTGCCCAGTCCAAATCCTGTCCACCTGTGCAGGGAACACAGGCCTTGTACCCCTCCTGAAAGGGAGGGGTTTGTTAGGTGATTGGTCAGAAGACAATGGGGAGGGGATGTCCTCATCCTATTAGGTCTCAAAAAGAGTTTGTGGGCAGTCAAGGTGGGCCGTCCAAAGGTCTGATGATGGGGGGGGGGGGGGGGCAGCTTATCCAGGGGTAGCAGACCAGACCCAAAGGTCTGATGATGTCCAGATGCAAAAGGATACATTCTCCACTAATGACTTCTTATCTCCTGGTGTTGACTCTTAAGAGTTGTGAAGCCCATTGTACCTACTCCAGTCCCTTGGCGCTAGCATTTCGTGCCCCCCCCCCTGTCCGCATGCTGACCTTTTGCATTCCTCCTAACTCCAGAAGTTACATTCCCCAGAAGATGGTTCACTTTTCACAGACTTAGAAACATCTTGGTGCATAAGTTCATCAATATCTGTTTGAAGCATTGATTACATTTGGAATATATGTTCAGCATTGTCATTTACACATTTTGTATATCTGAGGTATTGATTGTCTTTTATTCAACAGAGACATAGAACATATGAAATAGCAGCATAGATTAATTCTTCCACAGCAGCTTTGCTCCTCACCGGAGTGAGGGTCAAGTTAAAAACGTCCTATTTGGTAATGCCTCTCAAGCAATGTCCACTAGGGGGAGATATGACATTTGACAGATCTTTTGGTTAACATTTTACCCATGGGTAACTATAGTGCCGATTGCGTAATAATGTGTCAACAATGTTCATTGTTCTGATAGTTCGAGTGTTCTATCCATGTGACCTCAATGTCGATGTCACAAACAGAATCTAAATCCAGGGTTCCTGCTTTAATAGGAATGCTGGGTGAAATCATGGTCATTGTCATTAAGCTGTATGTTCCCCAACAGTTAAATAGATTGAATGTTAAATGGTTTTACACTTGCATTAACTGCTTCAGATGACAACTCAATCAAACAAACCACTTTTGGGATTTTATTAATGGTTTATAGTGCTGTGAAATAAATTGTTGATTAAAGTGCCATTTGGTTGTGTTTTTATTGTGTTACTATTGTCCATGTTACCTTTCACTGCTAAGGTAGATATTACTGTTGTACTGTTCAGTCTGTTGGTTAGGACAATGATAAGAACAAAGTTACTTCCACATTGCAGTGAAATACATTTGAATTCATGGAAATACACAGACACAATGGTGGCTACGGTTACGTGGCGAGGCTGCCCAGCTTCCAGCACCTGCGGCTCTATTCAGGTCCAGTTCGTAGGGGAAGAAGGGTGTAGGTTATTGTCACTGTATGACCGGTATCCTAGAGAGATGTGTCCTGATAGCAGTGGGCTGTATCAGCGTATACGGTGTTATCGTCAAGTGAGCAGGTGTGTTTCCAAAGGCCTCAGGACAGAACCAGTTAACCGTTGGTTCTGTTTCTGGGGCTTGTCCTCAGGCAGATACTTTGACGATTTGTTTGCCGATGTTTCCCCCGGTCATCATGGAGCAAAACGCCACTGGTAGGAGAACAAAAGCAGTGGGATTCTGACTATCTGATTCTGGAACATTCACTGCAACTGTGGATTTCACTTCAGTTATTGATGAAACTAATGACACTTACCGCCCATGTTTTCAATGCCGTTCATCACCGTTTCCAACACCTGACAGATAGACACCACATGATTTACTCTACATACGATTTAGCATGAGTACTGATCATGTTTGGATTCTGGGCAAGAAACAAACCATAAATGTATGTCCAGTATTTAATAACTCCAATTAAATGTATTTCACTACAGAATTTAAATGCAACAGAACCTTAAGGGTAAACAGTCTCCTACACACTACCAAGCCGCCAGTGACAACTCACGCCTGGTTTACACTTAGCATATTGTTTCAGAATGCGCATAACTTTTCACCGCCTCCCTATGTACGACTGCGTTAGATCCATCCCTTTTCAAAATGGGCGTTGGGGGCGTTTACCGCACCATAATACACACATAAAAGTTGAGAAAAGCTCAACTTTTGAGTCCGTGCGGATGCACACGACCAAGCAAAACACAGATGCTTCCTAACTCCTGCACAGCAGCCTATCAGTATGAATCCCAAACATTTGGAGCACGCCCACCCCCTGAAGACAACCGTAAAAATACACGACAGTGTCAACCAGCCGTTATTAAACACAGCAATACGTAACACACACTTCCTGTCTCTTATACACGCAGGGCTTGCTAACCCTCGCCATACCTTGACTTGTCCGGTCCGGACCCAGTCGCTGAGCTGCAGGATGCCAGCCTCGTGCTTCTCCATGTAGTTGAGCACCATGAAGCGCTCTCTCGCGATGTTCTTGGAGCGTAGGGCCTCCTGGGTCGCCTCGCTCAGGGGTGGAGGGTAGGGTACGTCCTTGTTGTACTGGGAGATCTGCCCACACAGGATCACATGGCCTCCCTCGTTCATCTGAGGGTACACGACAGCGTTTCATAAGTATAATCATATTTCCGCACTCGTTCCATGGCTTTGTCTCGTGGGCTTTAGTGAGGCCACGGAAAACGCTCACCTGCGCTATGACGGCATCACTGATGGGGCCGCCCACGTTGTCGAAATAAACGTCCACACCGTTGGGACAGCACTCCCTCAGCTTGGAGGGTATGTCTCCCCGGCGGTAGTTCAGAGCTGAGGAGAAGCCCAGCTCCTCCACCAGGGCTCGGCACTTCTCATCAGACCCACAGATCCCCACTACCCGCACGCATCCGTCCAGGCGGCCAATCTGGGGAGGGGACACGGCGACGATAGCCCCTCATCACACTGACACAATGCAACATTAGCACCGATTCACACATGTGCTGTCTTACCTCCACCATCTCTTACCTGGCCAGATATTGACCCACAAGCCCCTGCAGCTCCACTGACCACCATGGTCTGATTGGCGCCCTTGATCACATTACCCTTTTCTCTGATACCCAGTAAGGCGGTGAGGCCGGGCATGCCCACTGTACCCAGGAAGTAGGATGAATGCCCATCCACCAATTGTGGGTCTACCTGCAACACAGAATTACTAAGTAGAACTAAGTAGACCATTTTCTATGTGAATACAACTTTATTAACAATCTTCAGACAGCTTTTTTTCCTTGCACCTTTATTAGTCATATTCTATCTTATTAACTGTGAAGTCATAACTGTATTAATTATATTCTGACAGTGCAAGGGACATGGGTTAAAGCAGGGCCTGGACTTGAACCATCTACCTGCCTATCGGTTTTTTCTCCAACATCAGTTTTGATGAACTAACCAGCGCCATGATTTATCCGGGAACAGGGCTGCACAGGGCCGTATGGGACTGGGGTTATGAGAAAATTGTACCTTCTGTAGGAGACCTCCTTTGACAATATCTTGAGTCTGCCAACGACAGTTGAACGAGGTGACCATGTCGCCCGGAGAGAGACCAGGGTAGCGACTGGACTCCACCATCGCCACACCTCCGCCGTCCACGCACTCGGATAGCTCCCACGGCGTCAAGTACTTCGCTCCCGTATCTTCGTTCATGCGGCATCGCTATTTTGGAGACAAACAGTGTCATATTAGGGATTATAATCAGAAAAACAAAACGCACTAAACAAGATGTGTTCAGATCACATGCTGCGAGTGCGAAATGACACGGACTGAGGTCATTCGCCCAGGCTCTGAGCTGAGATTTGTAAAGGCTGATCCTAGCTACATCTCGGTCAAAAAATAAGTGTCGCCCAATGAGATTGTTTCTATAGGCCTACTTGTTAGTATTTCCTTAATTGAGTTAGCTGCTGTAAATATTTTCAGTTTAGAAAAGTTTCTTAACAGATTTCAATCACCATGTAGGGGTCGACAGAGAGAAACAGCGTCCGAATCAGGACCTCTCCCTCCTTCAAGTCTAGGGGTATGCTCTGATTTTCCATGCGAAAATTCTCAGGAACCGGGACCCCATTTGACCCTGCAGCACGTGAAACACATATACGAGTCATTGTCGTGCACTTTATGCACTGTGCACATCAGCTAAAACATCCCGCTAGCTCGAAATTACCCGAATTAGCCAGCAATTCAGAAACAAAGTTATATGCAAACTATCAACATACCAGGTCGAGAGTCCAGCAGTATTCTCTGAACGTTCAACATTCTATAATTGTCAAATGGCTTACGAGTGTTGACTGGTAGGTCCTAATAGATCGTGGCATAGATAGATATCGACCTGACAAAATGCGATCCTGTATGCTGCTCACTGGATTTGGTTGTGCATTGTCTTGGAGTATACTTCTCTGACTAGCGGCTCGCCATCTAGCGATAGTACACAATGCTACACCCATTAGCCCACTCATGCCATTATTCCAGTCTTTGCCAGAACAGAAATGGAACGCGGCCCTTCTCGCCCTATCATCCGTCTGACGTGAACGCGCAATTACTCAACCAGTGATCGTTCGTCGATCCAAAATATTGTTCAACAAAGATTATGGACAATCGAATGCGAATGAGTTGCATTGCAACCGTTTTACAGCTTCAGAGTGCACTGTGATGACAAGGCAAGTTTCGGCTAGGTCAAAAGAGGAAGTGACGATTGGAGAAACAAGAAAAAAAAAAAAAAGTTTCAGTCTTTTTACAGAACAAGAGAATATTACAGCCCCGGCGACGACACAAGGTAAATTGGTTATAATTCACTTTATTGCACAGGCTATTCATGACTACGTCATGCTATGTTCTGATATATCTCAATTGTATCCATGTGTGGTGGGGTGTCTGAACATGTTGAGCTCAGTCTTACTCGGTATGTAGATTGTGCTATATAGTCTATATAAACATAGTTTATTGTCGTATTTCACTCCAATCGTTGAGGGCCATTAGGTGCAGTGCCACTGCGAGGAATCGAAACCGTCGTTCTTTGAATTCCTATGCATTCTGTGATTGCATGCGCATACTTGTCGAGCGACCGTTGATTTATCGATGGAACGAGAATTAGGGTGGAAATATAGGGTGGAAGTTCTATTACTTTGTATCTCTTGCACAAGCTGCGCCTAGATCGTCTACAATGTAGCATTCGCGAAGGCAACAGTTGCAGCGCAACTTACATTTCTGTTCGCCGCTGCTGTTAAGTAAGTAAGTAAGACTTTATTTATATAGCACTTTTCATACAAGAATTGCAGCTCAAAGTGCTTAAATAACTTTCAAGTGTATCTGTTTTAAAAGAAGCATTGTAGAAGCTTTGAAGATTGTAGCCCAACGTGTTAGAATTGAAAAGCATATAGGTCTTTGAGGCGAGTGATGTCTCCTGCGCTCTCTTTCTCTCATGGCATACAAGTGAACTGTATGTGTGAATGTTTTCAGTCTTTGCAGGTTATTTTAAGGTACACGAGAGATGGAGCACATACTGCCTCACAGAGACATATTGGTGCTAGCCAGCATGTTATGGCAGTGTCTCCTTTCTTGCACGCATATGCTTGGTCATCATTGCAAACATCACTCTGCCTTGATGCTGGCACAGTCTCTTAAGATAAAGTGCTTGCACGCTAAACCCATACCCCATAGGCCTACTGTATATATCCTTAACATTATGATACAGTTGCATTGTAGGTGGATAGCCTATGTCATGGGATCTACTTTTTGGTGACTCACTAGGCGTTATCAGTGTCACTGGTTTGTGTGGTTTCTGTAGGGGAAAGTAGTCCTTAAACTGTCGTGAAGAGACCCAATCCTGGCCCCTTATAACCACATTACCCGGACACCAAAGAATGACTCTTGTGCGTTTATAACACACGTATTTGTCATTCCTGTTCAGCCTTATGCCTCGACGTTTATCTACAAACTTGGCTATGTGTGCTCGCAGTTACAGTAGTCGAGACGCCTATGTTGTTTTAATCTTTTAACGAAGCTAAAGGTTATATTCAAGAGGCCCCTGTCAATGCTTTAAGCCTTTCACCGTCAACGCTTCAACCGTGTGTGTACCACTGGCGGAATTTCCCGCATGGACCGTGAGTTTGCCCCGTAAATTACAGCGCCCCACATGTAAGAGGAAAGCCTTATATGGTCAGGGAAGTAGGTGTGGCGAACGAACCAGAGAGGATCACAAGACGAGCTGAAAGAGAATGTGTTGTTCGATTCAGAAAGGGAAAAAGGCCGCATAGTCAATGTGTGCATCTATACTTGCGCAATCGTAGTGCAATAATGTGCAACCTATTAGTGCAACGCTGTTGCGTCTAGATTTGTGCAGGATAGTTCTTCGTTTGCGATTGGATAGCAGCTCATTTCTACAGATCCAGCCGACCCCTTGACTTGGAAAAAATAATGGTGAGGTCAGCGTAGAATGAGTCAACCTAGGAAATGTATGCAGTCATCACCACTCTATTGCACAGTGGGTGCGTGGACACAGGAACCGTTTCTCAGGTAACGATCGCGGGAGCAGCGCAGGAACACGACTGGAATGGTGAGCACTCGAATTGAGTTGTCTTCAACGCATCAGACAAGCTATTGTCATGCATTATTGCAACCAGTAAACAAAGTTTAACGCTACCCACAACAAATACTCTTATGCTTTGCATTTAAGTCGTTACTCTATTATTCGGTAGCTTATATGTTTGTCATGCCACAGTTACTTGCTACACAGTTCTACCCGGAAAGTGAAATAGGAGTCTGAGTTGTGACGTAGGCTACGTAGGCTATTATTATTGACAACTCGAGTAGGTCGGTCCACAGTATTAATGCGAGTAACTGCCTTGGTCGTGAGGCTCATGCTCTTAGATATAGGCTGCATTGTTGCCTCACTTTGTTGCAATGTGGCGTGGAATTAGTGACTGGATAATCCCTCGACTTCAACAAAGGACTTCTCGTAAATAGCGCTGAGCTGGCTGGCCGCGGGAGACAGAGGGGGGTACAGGAAGGGTTCTAGGACGCGCGGCTTGTTATTTTTTTCGCTTTTTTCTGTCTGTGTGGAAAATTTCACATTCATTTAACCGACCTCGCATTCACTACTGTGCCCTATCAGTGCACGGTGTTTAAAAATAAGAAACCGCAAGGGATTAGGCAGTTATCCAACGGTTGACGTTACAAGCCTATTTGGCGCGTTACCTTGTTTATTGGGTTAAAACCAGGGCTTGTGTAACGACGATAATGTAACTGGTGCGTCATTATCCTCACCTTATATAGCCTACAGTGCTGCTGTGGGTGTCAGACACGTTGATATTGTGTTATGATGCACAATTTCCGTATTGCACAAAGCAGCTTTTTGTAAACAACTCCGGCCCGCTGCCATAGGCTGTTCAGTAAACAGAGCTGTGCTTCTTGCGTATACCAGTGTTATTACAGAGGCGCCTAGCTGTCCAAGAATTTGATAGGGCCTCTGCTCATGAAATTGAGGAGTGGCTGATTTGACATGTCACCCAAAGTCCTTGCTGATTACAATAGCTGAACTGATTAGGAATCACGCAGATGTAGACATGCACGCTGTCCGCTTTCCCTGCTTGGCCCCGGCTAGCCCGTCTTCCTGTGTTACCCCCTCACCTTCCAGGCAAGTTCCCCAGCACAGCCCCACGGCAGGCAATGAACAGCTGCAGCCTTCTATTTTAAGGAGTGTGTGTTTGCGTGCGCGCGCGCGTGTGTGTCAGTGTGTGTTTACTAAGTAAGCGGGCTGCTAGACCTGAAAAGTTATGGTGACCGTTACTTACAAACCGTCCTACACCATAATTATTTTGTCATTTGGCGTAGATCAAGTAACATCTGCAAGACGACATTGACATCATATTCCCCGGAGCGCACATTATGATTAACACACGTTACCGTGGCAACGGAAGTCATTCGACCAGGAAAATACTTGTAGTTGATACTTCTGAGACAGAGGACCCGAATTGTCCTTTCCACGTTTCATATTGTGTAAGATGATGATTCAGCACACAGACTATTGGTCTATTTGCCCTTGTATAATGAAGATAACCCGATGCTCACCGAAGCTTTGTTTTTCTTTCCTGTGAGAGGCAAAGCCGATCGCTGAAAGAGCAAGCATGGCGCCTTTTAACCTGTCATGTATGGGAAACAATGGCATGCTGGTTCAGGGGGTAGAAGTCAATAGATCTACTGGGTTAGAAAAACAGCTGTACGGCTGTATTTGAGCTCCGATATGGAGCGTTTGCGCGTGTCAGACAGAGAATCTTAACGATAGAGAATGAGAAAGAGAGGGAGAGCGAAAGAGATGGCCTCCCTACCCCAGATCCCCCTCTGTGTGATGTCACCATGAGAAGTAGAGAGATGAGGAATCAAGACTTGCTGGCAGTTGTCATGTGATCACCTCTTCGATCCAACATATCATCAATTAGCCCAGCAGGAGAGCTGCTGAATGCTTGTGTGCTCGCCTATATATGTCCTTATCCCTGTGTCATGTGAGCTTAGGTAATAGTGACACAGCTTAGCTCCCCACCCACCCCCTCTGTTCTCTTGGCCTTACCTTTCACTGCAGGTTCTTTGTGAAAAAGACCCACAGCAGGTTTTTCACATTGTTGAGGCAGGCCCGACAATGAGACCCCCCTAGGGGACCCCTCTGACCGTGACCAGTCTGACCCCAATCTCTGTTCTCTCTCTCTCTCTCTCTCTCTCTCTCTCTCTACTTCCCTTTTTCTGCCCCCGTCTCCCTCCCTCTGTCCTCCCTTCTCTCTCCCCCCGTCTGTCTGTCTCTCTCTCCTGTCTTCTGCAGGGTGTCGCCCATGAGTGAGCAGCACACAGACACCCACACAGCCGACACCAGGTCAGCGCCGGCCAGCACCTGAGTAGGTCAGGAAGCGAGGAGGAGGACAGGAAGGAAGAACATCCCAGCGCTTTGACCTCCTGGTCTCCAGCCGGGGGCCCTTTGGTTGTGAGAGACGGTCGACGGCATTCTCTACCCCGCAAGTAGAAGGTTGCAAGCAGGGGGATACTTTGGATAAGTGCTAGGGAGGCTAGTTTGGCTGAGGGGTTTGGTGCTAACCTAGTACCGCCTCGGCTGTAGCAACCCTCTTGCCCCCCTCGACCACCAGCCCCTGGGTCCTTCATGCGCGTCATGAGTTTACCGCCCCAGCCGAAAGCAAACCCCAAGAGAACAGGCAAGCGCATCTCTTTCTTCAACGAGCAAGGAGCAGCCATGAAGGAGACATCATCCCAGCTCCCGGAAGGTTCCTACTATGCCCTGGCCGCCCCGGCCTCCGAGGCAGCGCCCAGCGAGGCTGCCAGCACCGTGTCCTCCAACCCTGAGGCTCCGCACATGTACCTCAACTCTGTGATCTTCAGCCCAGAGAAAGGGGACCAGAACCGGGGACACTACCAGCAGACGCTGCCCATGAAATGGGCCCACCAGGAGCCCTCGCCGCAGAGCCAGCAGCAGCAACAGAGGGCTGGCAACTGGTCCCAGGGTGTCACCATGGCCAACTGGGGCCAGAACTTTGCTCCCTACCTCGGAGGGGTGGGCGACGCCAGGACCCAGGCGTCCTTTGCCAAGCAGGGCCGCGAGGGGCCGGCCCTGCAGCCACAGCCCCAACCCCCCAGCAGGGCCCCAGAGAAGCAGCAGCTGGTGGCCAACCCTACTGGTGAGGCCTACAGGGAGGTAACCAAGGCCCATGGGCTGGACTGGGACCCGCAGAACCAGCCCCAACACCAGGCTCCTCAGCAGCCCCAGGCCCAGGTACAGGCCTACCAGCAGCCCCTCAAACCGGGGGCGCTGAACGCCCCCCAGCATAGCGTGCAGAGCCCCGGAGGAACCTCGGTCCTCCAGCCCTTCCAGTTAGCCTTTGGTCAGCCCAAGCGGAACCTCACAGGGTACTACCAGGCCTTCCAGGGCAGCAGAGCTCTGCCCAACCTGAACTATGGTGGCCAGCCACAGGCCCAGGCCAAGCCCCAGCCTCAGCCCCAACCTCAGTCCCAGCCTCAGCCCCAGCCTCAGCCCCAGCCTCAGCCCCAGCCCCAGCATATGCAGAAGAAGGAGCAGATGCAGGAGCAGATCCAGCGGCAGCAGATCCTCCAGCAGCAGATCCAGCAGCAGCAGCAGCAGCATCACATCCAGCAGCAGCAGATGCTGCAGCACCAACAGCACGTGCAGCAACAGCAAATACAACAACAGCTACAACAGCAGCAACAAAAGCAACAACAACAACAGCAGCAGCAACAACAGCAAATCCAACAGCAACTGGCACTATGTGGGATGTACTATAGCAGTCAAAGCTCTCACCCCCACGCCCAACCTCTTCCCCAGCCCCAGCCTCCTGTCGTCGTGCACTCCCAGGAGCCTCCAGCTCCAGCCCTCCCCACAGTCCAGGAGCCGGCCCCTCCAACCCTCCCCTCGGACCCCCAGCCGGCCTCAGACGCCCAGCCTCACCAGCCCCAGGCCCAGCCTCGCAGGTCCAGAAGGCTGTCCAAGGAAGGGGGGGCTCCGTCTGGGGAGAACCCCTTCCTCCTCCCATCTGAGCAGCCGGAGCTTGGCTCCCAGAATGGGGGGGGCCCAGAGGCGGCGCAAGGGCCCCCCAGGACGGAGGAGGTCCAGGCCGCTCCTACGGGTGTCATCCAGAGCACACGCAGGAAACGGAGGGTCTCGCAGGAGGTCAACCTGGAGACCCTGGCCCAGAAGGCCTCTGAGATGGAATCCTTGCCCTCCCATGGGCTCAAGGTAAGGTTCTGCTGTGTTGTTATGGACACATCAACGCTATCTTGTTTCTTGCACAAACTTCTCACTCTTTCTACTAACTGATTCATGTACCCTTAGTATAGTTAGTCCACATATTTAAATTTTAGGTATATGTTTATTGTATGCACCTTCCTGCCAAAGCAAATTCCTTGTCTGTGCAAACTTTCATGGCGAATAAATCCCTTTCTGATTCTGATTCTGATGACATTAATCAAAAAACACATTAAATCATATATATATATATATATGTTCAGTTCCCATTACTATTCAGACCTTTACTATAACCCGAGGAGTTCTTTTACATCAATACATCCATTTTGTGTGAGCCATCCCACGGTGGCAGGGTGATTTTGGCTTCTCAGAGCAGGAACAGAGCAACCTGTCGCTTGCATCTGCCAGGGCCGAGGCTGCCAGAATCAGTGTTGTTTCAGATTAACACTCTGCAGAGAGATATACGCAATTAACACACACACCACCAACATGCAGGCTTCATAAACAGAACCCCCCCCCCAAGAGTTTTCCCTATTGTTTCCATAGTCCTTAAGAGATTTCCTGTCATGGGCAACACTGTCCCAGGCTACAACAAAGGTGTGGGGGGTTAGGTAGGGGGATAACCGCTGACTCATTACCCAGCCTGGTGGTTGGTTTGTATTTGAGTAACAGCGAACGTCTGGTCGCTGGAGCATGACTGCAGCATGTTACTGTGTTCTGTCTCCTGGCCGGCTCCACCAGTGTATAGACGCTGCTTGCACCTCCCCCACCCTCACCGCAGCCCCCGATACTCCATCCTGGAGGTGGAGCCCCCGATGGCACCCTGCCCCCACCTCTGTGCAGGGGAGCGGATGGGATAGTGCTGGTGGGGGTGGGGGGGTGGGGGGGGGGGGTAGCCTGGGGCCCTAACCTGCCTGCTCAGCAGAATGGCACGTCACTGCCCTGCTCTGGGGCTAGGGATGAGGCTGGGGCTGGGGATGAGGCTGGGGCTGGAGGGGGGGCTGGGGATGAGGCTGGGGCTGGAGGGGGAGCTGGGGGATATGGCTAGCTCTGGGCTAGAGGCTGGGGGTTGGGCACGGGGCACGGCGCTGGAATCTGACTTGAGCTAACTGGGGCTGAAGCTTGGGCTAGAGGCTGTGTATGAGGCTGTGTACGAGGCTGGGGCAGTTCTTTTTTTTAACAAGGAATAGAGAACAGGCTAGGCTAGAAGGCCACAATAAACTCCTAATATGGGCCTCTGACAGTCATGGTGTACCGTACAGTACCTGTAACTGACTCATAATGTGTCTTCAGAACAGTGAAAGCTACATCTTGACAGTTGGATACCTCAGGTGGCTGAAACTGAAACAAAGTGCTCTTTTATGATCTATGATTAGAGTTCATTAAATCACATTCTCAGACACTTATCTCATATTATAGCACATATCTGTGCAAATGCTCCAAAATAGAAAATACATGTAAGGTTTTGTTAGCTACTGTATATGGTATACAGCCGATCCACAATCTGATGTGTCAAACTTTGTGTGTGTCTGTGTATGATCCATGTGTGTGTCTAATCCCTGTGTTTGTGTGTGTGTCTGGTGCCTGTGTGTGTGTTTGTGTCTGGTACGTGTGTGTGTGTGTGTGGTACCTGTGCATGTGTGTGTCTGGTACCTGTGTGTGACTGGTACCTGTGTGTGTGTGTGTCTGTATGTGTGTGTGTCTGGTACCTGTGTGTGTGTGTGTGTGTGTGTGTGTGTGTGTGTGTGTGTGTGTGTGTGTGTGTGTGAGGGAGTCAGATGGCTGAGCGGTGAGGGAGTCGGGCTAGTAATCTGAAGGTTGCCAGTTCGATTCCCAGCCGTGCAAAATGACATTGTGTCCTTGGGCAAGGCACTTCACCCTACTTGCTTCCGGGGGAATGTCCCTGTACTTACTGTAAGTGGCTCTGGATAAGAGCGTCTGCTAAATGACTAAATGTAATGTAAATGTGTGTGCCCTCCCCAGGACCCCCACCGACCGTGGAGCCCCTCCAGAGCTGGTTCAGGCCCAGACCGGGTCATGGGTCCTGGGGACGGTCTGACCGGCAAGCGTCCTCGTGACGACAGCCTGCTGCCTCTGGTCATCCCGGTGTCGGTGCCGGTACGGAGGCAGGAGCCGTCCTCCCCGGACCGGGAGCGGGCTGCGCTGTCCTCCAGCTGGCCCCTCCGTCACGGATTCCTGGACTCTGGGCTCTCGGACCACAAACCCTCCGTCATCGTCACACGGCGCCGCTCGCTCAGGAACTCCCTGTCGGAGAGCTCAGGACAGGTGGGCCGTGTCCTAACGTGTGTGTTCTAGAACTCCATCGAGGGGTCAGGGGGCTCTGTCCTGAAGTGTGTGTGTGTGTGTGTTCTAGAACCCCACATAGTTGATTGGGTTCATGTCCCTCTCCCCCTGCTCTCGGGATTATAATCCCACTGAAACTCCTGGTAATCCTCTCCTTTCCAACCTTCCCTCCCTGTCCCCGCTCTTATCCTGCACCACACTCTCCTTGGGCAGCCCCCCAATAGTACCCCCACCCCCCCATGCCCTCATTCTAACTCAGATGAGGCAGATTAGCAGGCTTAAGCCTTCCTATGGATGAAGGGATGAATTTGGGGGGAGGGGGTGTGGCATGGATAACTATCGAGGTTTAAGGTCAAAATGTTAACAGGACACTCTCTTTCTCTCTCTCTATCTCCCGCTTTCTTTCTTTCTCTCTCCCTCTCTCTCCCTCGGTCTCTCTCTCGCACGGTCGCAGAATGGCGGGATGGAGGGAGACAAAGACGATGACGGCAAATCCGCCAAGTCCAAACGGCGGCCCCGCCCCGAGCCCCTGTTCATCCCGCCCCCGAAACCCGGCACCTTCATCGCCCCGCCCGTCTACTCCAGTATCACGCCCTACCAGAGCCACCTGCGCTCCCCCGTCCGCCTGGTGGACAACCCCCTGGCCATGCCGCCCTACACCCCCCCGCCCATCCTCAGCCCCGTCCGCGAGGGCTCCGGCCTCTATTTCTCCACCTTCCTCTCCTCCGCCGCCGCCAGCGCCCAGGGTCTGCCTCCGCCCGCCACGCCAAAGTCGGCCTCGCGCAGCCTGCTGCGCTCCAGTGAGTCCGGATCTCTCTCTCTTTCTGCCTCTCTCTTTCTCTGCCTCTCCGTCTCTGGCCGCCTCTCTCCACCTCTGTCTTTCTCTCTCTCGTTCTCTCTCTCTGTCTGTTTCTCTTCTTTGTTTCCTTCTGTCCCCTGCCTATACCTCCGTCTCTCATTCTCTCTTTCTCACTCTCCGCCTCTCTCATTCGTACTCTTTCACTTCTCAATTTTTTTCTCGAATTCTGTCGCTGTCCCTCACTGGGATTTCAGGCTGTTTCAACTGTAATAATACTGTCAGCAGTAAAGTGTATCTTAGGAAACAGCAACATAAATTTTTTACCTGCAGCTTTGGTATTTTACCTTGAATGGAGCTGCTGTATGTATGATGATTGTAAGATGTTGTTTGGTTGTACTGTAACTTTAGACAGCTGTGACATCACTCCTCCAGTCCTGTCTGCTATAGGCGAGGCCACTCCAGTCAGCATCGAGCCGTAAGTACCTCACCCACCGAGAACTACACTCACCCCCAGAACTCCCCTCACCCTCAGAACTCCCCTCACCCACAGAGCGATCCTCTCTATGCCAGTACTACCGCTACCCTGCCAACCTCTTCCTTAGAAACAGCTAATGACACGTAGCATCTGGGCGTTCTGTTTGGGCTGCCAACCAGTCCACGATAGATCCTCCTTTAATTAATGTTGGAGCAGAACAGACCTTGGGCCGAGCTTGCAGAGAATCTGGCCAACACACAGCGCTTGTGTGCCATTCCTCAGTGATAGAGGGACTTATTGATGCAGGCTGAGGAGAGGCATGAATGGACTGAAAGAGTCTTCTGCCCCAGCTAGTGTATGCAGGGTGGGGGGACTCTGTTTTTAAATGACAAAAGTGGGAGGGGGATCAGGATGCATTGTGGGAGCTGTTCCCTGACTGGTACCAGCTGCTCAGCAGTTAACTGAGGACATGCAGACTGCAGATAGGGGCTGTAAATCAGCCTGCCAGATGAGCACAGAGTCCTCCCAAACTATGCAGTCCTGTTTCCAAACCAGACAGACAGACAAACCAGAGATCCAGCCAGCCAGACAAACCAGAGTTCCAGCCAAACCAGCCATCCACTCAGCCAGTTAACCAGCCAGCCAAACCAGCCAGCCAGCCAAACCAGCCATCCATCCAGCCAGCCAGCCATACCAGCCAGTCAGCCAGAAAAAAGGTGACAGACAAACCAGCCAGACAAACCAGCCAGCCAGTCAGCCAGCTAACCAGCCAGACAGGCAGACAAACCAGCCAGACAAACAAACCAACCATCCAGTCAGCCAGCCAGCCAGACAAACCAGCCAACAAGCTAACCAGCCACTCAGCCAAACCAGCAAGACAAACCAAGCAAGACCGACCAGCCAGCCAGCAAGCTGGTCTCAGGTTACATCTTCCTTTCTCAGGTTGGGAGGGCTAAGCCGTCAGGCGTGCACACACATTCAGCAGCAGAGCACACACACTGCAGGTCTGTCAGTGTGACCTCAGCATCACCAGTCTGAAGCATCTCTCACACTGCTGAGCTGCAGCCAGGGTCAGAGTGACTCAGAGTTTTTAATTTCCGGACGCATTCAGCTGCCCCAGAAATCTCCCAGGAAGTTGCCTCAGTGTCACTTTTCCCACCTCCCCGTCCTATAACAAAAACACCATATAGATAAATATATTTTTTAAATTACTTTAAACAATTCAGTTGAAGTTATTTAGCCAGCGCCTTCATCGAGTGTGCAGTTGTTGAGCGGCGGGCATCTTGTTTGGGTCCCCAGGCGTATCAACATCGGCGTGCGCTACCAGGCGGAGGTGCCGGAGCTGCGGCAGGGGCAGGGGGCCCAGCACGACCCCCACCTGGCAGAGCTGCTCTGGGCCCCGCTGGGAGAGGCCCTGGCCAGGCCCGCCTTCCAGGAGAAAGGTACCAGGCACCAGCACACACACGCACACACACGTGTGCACACACCCAGTGAGACAAATGCACATACGGACACACACACACACACACACACACTGCCAACCACACCCTGTATGTGTTTGGGCACAATACAGGAATACCTTTAAGTGAGTAATCCATTACCCATGAAAGGTAAGTCATTATTCTTGTTCACTCTCTCTTCCCATCCTTTCTTTTGTCTCTCTTCCCCCCTTTCCCTCTCCTCTCCCCCCCCTTCCCCTCCCCCCCTCTCTTTCTAGTGGATGACCTCATGCATCTAGCCTGCTCTAGTGCCCTGTGTGGAGGGGGAACCAATCAGGAGCTGGCACTGCACTGCCTGTACGAGTGCAAGGGTGACATCATGGTGAGCAAGGCAGGCTGGGTGTTCAGGTGGAACAGGGGAGGGGAGGGGGGGGGGGGGATAGGTGTGATCCATGACCCTTTAATATGACCAGCAGAAACTGAGGCCATGGTGACTGACGTTACATGTCATGACCGGACAACCACAACCACACACACATCCACACCAATGGTGCCTGTTAAGAGGGCCATCTGTCATATTTAAAGACACACACGCACACACCGGAGCCTGTCAAAGAACCAGGGCTTGATTTGAGTGATGCTACTCAGCATAGCCGACGGCTGTGACCAGGCATTAGGCCCTCCTGAGACGGCTTCCTGCCTGCCTTGGGCTGTTAGCTTCCTGCCGGCCTTGGGCAGTTAGCTTCCTAGCGGGGTCATCTTGTGTTGTTGTTCAGTAGATCTGCTCAGACGTCCTGTTGGCAGAGGACAGATCCAGTGAGGGCCCGCGGGCCAGATCCAGAGCTCCCACGGAGGGCTATATGGAGACTGTTTCAGGCCCTAGCGACCAGCGCTTGTTCGTGTTGTCAAGGAGACGGAGAGGGCCTGTCAGCGTGCCCACTCTGTGCAGAGCTGAGCCTCACCGCTCTGCTGCTCCCTGCAGGATTCAACCCTGGGATTTCCAATATGCTGAGATACTGTTGCGCAGTCTCTTTTATTTAATCGAGTAGTTAAATTGTTTTCAATCCTTTCGATTTTTAATGCGTCGGAATATTGGATGTTTCTCGGTTGATTGGATTTCCATCACAGGTGAATATCTGTTTTGATACAGACTGTGTTTCTGCTCCTACAGGGAGCGCTGGCTTTAATGCTGCTGAAGAACCCAGTCTTCCCCAAGGCTCACCGCCTAGCTGGTTATCACTACTCTGGTAGGAACGCTCTCTATCTACATCTCTCTCTCTCGCTTTTTCTCTCTTTCTATTTCTCTCCCTCTCCCTGGTTTCTCTTTCTATTTATCTCGTCTGTCTTTCTCTGGTCAATCTCTCTCTCTCTCTTTCTCTTTCTCTCTCTCTGTCCATGCCTAGCTACAGATCCCTTCTCAGTCCTACACAGTGCCAGCTGTAGTGGGAGTTAGGAGGGTGGTGGAGGAGGCGGAGGCCAGTGTGTGTGTGTGTGTGTGTGTGTGTGTGTGTGTGTGTGTGTGTGTGTGTGTGTGCGATTCAGTGAGTGTGGCGTAGCTGCAGAGGGCTGACTGTGTGTTTGTAGGGTCTGCTGTGGGGGGTGAAGGGAGAGGGAGGGAGGGGGCAGGGGGCAAGGGGCTAGTAACGTGTGGTTAATCCCAGAAGACAGGAGAGCCATTGTTTACCCAGCCGCATGCGGGTCCTAGCTGTCTGCAGCGCGTGCGTGCGTGCGCGCGCGCGTGCGTGAGCATAGTAGGGGGAGCAAGTCCACGGTGGATCAGTTGTCCACCCGCAGACAAGCAGACATTCGCAGTCATCCTCTAGCGACTGCCTTTTAACCCTCCCCCCCTCTTCCGTCTCCCTGTCTGTACCTCTCTCTCTCTCCCTCTCTCTCCGCCTCCCTCCCCCCCTCCTCCTCCCCCTCAGGGTCAGACAGCTGGACTGCTGCGGAGAGGCGCTGCTTTAACAAAGGCATCGCGGCCTACAAGAAGGACTTCTTCATGGTGCAGAAGCTGGTACGTGCGCATGTCCTGCCTGGGTGGACAGGCTTCCTGGCCTCTACGCAACCGGAGACCCATGACGCGTTTTGTGTGTGCGTGCAGGGTTTCCCGCTCCAGAAATAGTTAGCTAAGGTGGTAGGGTGGGGTTGGGGGGGGGGGGGGGGGGGGGGTAGAGAAGGGAGACTGGCGTTGGTCACGGTTTGGAATGGAAGGGAGAAAACAGGACGTTCTATTTGTTTTATTTTTTTACTACCTAGTTATGGCGGCGGGCGTGTGCTTAGGCGGCCGCCTTAACTGCAAAGTGGAAACCCTGGTGTGTGTGTCTGTGTGTTCTTGTGTGTATCTTGGCTGTGCGTGTGTATCTGCGTCCATGCGTTCCTCTGTATGTTTGCTCTCATATATGTGTCTGTGCGCATGTGCTCTCGTATGTGCGTGTGTTCTCGTGTGTGTGTGTGTGTGTGTGTGTGTGTGTGTGTATCTCCCCAGGTGAGCACCAAGACAGTGGCCCAGTGTGTGGAATTCTACTACACTTACAAGAAGCATGTTAAGATGGGCCGTAACGGAGTCCTGCTGTACGGAGAGGCAGAACCTCCGGAGACCAGGACCACCGACGAGGAGATGGACCACAAGGTGAGCTTACTGAGCCTCGGGTGCTGCGCTCTCGTTCACCCTGCTAAATCACCCACAGAACGCACACGCACGCCCACACACGCACACACGCACCTATGTGCGCTCGCACTCACACACACGCTGGCCAGCATCGGCTGGCTTCCGGAGAGTAATCGTCTTCGCTCCACCAACAGAGCTCTCACAGACTGGACTCTCGGAAGGAGGAAGAGGACAACAGGAAGTGGGAGGGATCAGCTGACAGGAAGCCGTGCGGCAGCAGCCCAGGGAGGATAACACAGACCTTGCAGGCCAGTGACAACGTAAGTTAGACACGATGAGGGTGTGCGACGCCAGGAAGTAGTAGTGTTCCGTGTCTGACGGCATCTGCTAGACCAGGGGTGTCAAACTCTGGCCCGCGGGACAAATCTGGTGTGATTATATTTGGCCCGCGAGATAATATCACATTTCTATTTCAGCTGACCCGCCGGTAACGCAGTGGTGTCAGGCCCAGCAAGGCCTTCTCTGCTGGCCTAAACACTATCAGAATCACACTATCAGAATCACTGACTTATGTTTTAATCGATACTTTTTCAAATGCACGGCCCGCCACTGCGGTAACGCATACTACTACAAATCCCAGAATGCTCTGCTAGTGCCTTGGTGCGTCGAGACCCGCAAGCATCCCCTCTGTTTTCATTCATTCGCAACCTCATGCTACCAGTCACCTCGGGCAGATGTCAGGCACACCTCCCCAAAAATGGCCTAATGGAAGGTGGAAACAGGAGCTTTGTAGACAGGCGGGAGACAGAATATCTGTTCACGACCGTAAAGGACAGACCTGTTTGTCTTGTTTGCGGAGCCAGCGTGGCTGTAACGAAAGAATATAACATAAGAAAACACTATGAAACGAAACACCACGACAAGGACCTGGACATGAAGCAAAAGCGCCAGAAGGTAGCAGAGATAAAAATACGTTTGGTTTCACGACAGACTATGTCCACAAAGGCCACATCAAGAAGTAAAGCTGCTGTAAAGGCTAGCTTTATTGTGGCAGCTGCAGAGATCGCTAAATGAGCCTGACCCTTTACTTCAATAAATATGAAATCTGGCCCGCGACTTTGTCCCAGTTTTGAATTTTGGCCCACTGTGTATCTGAGTTTGACACCCCTGTGCTAGACTGTAAAATAGAGACAATATGTCGACGTGAATGTGGCACTTCTGTTCTTAGAAAGTCAGCCATGCCGGCCCTGGTTGAAAACACAAGCCTTGTCAGACCAGCTGTGGTAGCTCAGCTCTCTGCAGGAGAAGCGGGAAGCGTCTCAGCTCTGCTGCCCCCTAGTGGCTCCTGGCCCACTTGCGTTAGCGGTGGTTGCGTAACTTCAGGGTAGTGTCAGCAAACAATGACTCAGAAGACCTGTGGCCTGGTTCCATGTTCTTCACATGTGAGCTGTAGGGCAAGGCTCTCCAGAGTGGGGTGTCTAGTCTTCCTGTCTCTCTGCTCTTACTTATTAATATAATCCCTTTGACTTTGAACTTTCTGCTGTTTTACTGATGATAGTGTGTCTGAATTAATCTAATCAGAGGTGTGTGTGTTTTTATCCTTTTGTGTGTATTTGCCTGTGTGTGTGTGTGTGTGTGCGTGCATGCATGTGCGTATATATGCATGTGTTTATCGATGTGTGTGTGGGTGCAGGCCGGCGCAGTGCTGGTGCTGAAGGGCCAGGAGGACGTGAGGAGGGATCAGCCTTCGTCTCGTGCCGGCCATCCTCATCCTCCTCCCTCCAAACCGCGGGCCGCTGCTGCAGCCAAGCCCCCACCCAACCCCACGGGCCAGGAGGGGGAGTTCCCCTGCAAGAAGTGTGGCAGGTCGGTCTCTCTTGGTCCTTCCACACCTTCTAGTCTCTCCACGCCTCCTAGTCTCCTAGTCTCTCCACACCTCTGAGTCTCTCCTAGTCTCTCCACACCTCCTAGTCTCCTAGTCTCTCCACACCTCTGAGTCTCTCCTAGTCTCTCCACACCTCCTAGTCTCCTAGTCTCTCCACACCTCTGTCTCTCCTAGTCTCTCCACACCTCTGAGTTTCTCCTAGTCTCTCCACACCTCTGAGTCTCTCCTAGTCTCTCCACACCTCTGAGTCTCTCCTAGTCTCTCCACACCTCTGAGTCTCCTAGTCTCTCCTCACCTCTGAGTCTCCTAGTCTCTCCTCACCTCTGAGTCTCCTAGTCTCTCCTCACCTCTGAGTCTCTCCTAGTCTCTCCACGCCTCTGAGTCTCACACCTCTGAGTCTCTCCTAGTCTCTCCACACCTCTGAGTCTCTCCTAGTCTCTCCACACCTCTGAGTCTCCTAGTCTCTCCTCACCTCTGAGTCTCTTCACCCCTGCACACAGGCAGACTCAGGCTTCTGTTTTCCTCATATCTTACATCCTGGTTTACGCATAATATTAAATCGTTGATATTTGTTTGTGTCAACGTGACGACGAGGATGGTGCAAATTCTGACCTTCATTTGAAGGGGTTTTGCATAATAGTTCTAAATGTAATTCTAACTGGGTGTGTATATTTTGTTTTGACGATATTGGTTCTCAGTTGACTTTAGCAATGCACAGATCTACGACAGCATGAGGGTTTAACGTGAGTGTGTGTGTGTGTGTGTGTGTGTGTAAAGTCGATATAGATGGTGTGAAGTGTGTTCTGTGGTATTGGAACAGGAAGGTATCCAGCAGCTCTTGTCAAGCTCCAGCTGACTGACTGAGTAGCTCACCCATGGCAACAGCAGTCCTGTTTTTATCAACTGTCTCCTAGCAACTGAGAGTGCACACATGCCATGCAGTGCCGTGCCCAGTGACTGTGTACATAATACAAGCACGCCTCTCCACCATCCCAGAGGGGTGCAATGACACCTTATGACCCTGAAATTAGTGTTATCACAGAACCAATTATCCTCCCGTTAATTCCAGCAGTGACAAGAAACAACAGTGAACGACCACCGTGCGACCCTGCGTGACTTTTGACCTTTACCCAACTACCCTCCGTTAATCCCAGCAGAAACAGTGAACGACCCTGGGGCCGTGCGACCCTGTGTGACCTCTGACCTTTACCTTCCCCCCCACCCCCCCCCCCCCCTTCCAGAGTGTTCTTCAAGGTGAAGAGCCGCAGCGCCCACATGAAGAGCCACGCGGAGCAGGAGAAGAAGGCGGCCGCGCTGCGCCAGAAGGAGGCCGAGGAGCGGGCGGCGGCCGAGGCGGCGGCCCTGCTGGCCGCGCGGCACAACGGAGCGCTACCGGGGGCCGCGGGTGACAGCACCAACGACGACTCATCCGAGGACGATGAGGACAGGAACGACGCGGACTGGCACTGAGAACACGGGGGGAGACGGGAGACTAGCGCCCTCTCCTGGCACCCCCCGCGGACCTGTCGCCTCGCGGTGTCCTTGATTGGCATGGACAGCCACTTCTAGGATAGCAGTGCTATCTATACGAGTTGGCCTGCGTTGACCTTTACTGGTGCCAGGATAAACTCAGTCAGCATGGCCGCTGGTTCATTTCTGTCCGCACCTACAAATCCTCCACAGTGACCCCCAGCCCTCCTCCCGTCGTCCCGGCTGCCCACTGCCTTGCACCTGCTGCAGCCAGGCTGTGTAGCTGCTCACCTAGCCCTAGCTGCACACCCGGAACTCAGCTGTTCAGTAGTGGGCGGAACAGAAAGTTCTAGATCGAGCTGAAGGTCTTTCTGGGAATCCTCTCTCCAGACACATATCACTCATCAACAGGCAATGGCGTTGGGAGTTGATCCTGCATGGAGGTCCTGGACATTACGGAAGGATAGCTAGCTAGCTAGCGTCTTGGTTCATCGGGGACGTTGTCACTTTCGCGCTGACAACGTTGGGCGAACAAAGGCACACACCTCCAAGAAACATCCACGGAGTTATGTGATTGGCCAATATCGAATGAAAGGATTATTTTTTTTATTTACTCTGAAAAACCGCAAAAAGTTGACTCCTGTTTTTGCCAGGTGCAACTCTGGTCTCTCTGACACTCAGGTTCACCGAGACTTCCTGGTACACCACCGGTATCCAGGAAGTCAACAGCGAGGCTCTTCCTCGACAACACAGTGGACTGAACCTGAGTCTGTTTGTAAAACTGCTTAACATTTTCTGTGTAACAGGACGTCCCCTGCACGCATTCAGGGACCGGTTTACTCCCGTGTATGTGTGAGAGGAGTGTTGTACGCGGATCTGGGTGTGTGTGTGTTTCTATTACGTTCTCCTAATTTGCTTGTGAAGCTATCAGGGGATATGTCTGTCTCACAGACACAGGGCTATGTGCTACAACAGCCATGACACTGCTCTGATACAAGGGCCTCCTCCACACACAGTGGCTCCTCCTACTTCTCCTGCCTGCCCCAACCCGGCCCCTCCCACACAGACAGGCCCCTCCCACTTCAGCTTGAGCTCCTCCCCCTCAGCACTATCAGCCGCTCAGCTCGTCAGGTCGTGTTAGACTGTCTGGGATTCCTCCAGTGAGACACAGTGCATCCAGCCACAGTCATTCACACCCATGAACAAACTGTCCTACAGTCTACTGCTGATGCTACTGTCTTGGTTTCCTTGGTACCTGTAGAGAAACACACAGAGAGCCCACTATGGTGTGGTGCGTGTGTGTGAACACTTTCCTCTGCCTGTTGTCCCTTTATCATGCAAGGCTACCAGAAGCTTGCTCTGTGACACGTCTACCAAACCGAAAGTTCCGTACTTTGGGTTCGATCCTCGTGAATCCCTGCTCCCCCTCTCCGGATCTCTGGCTCTCCTGTTCTCACTGTCGCTGCCTTCGGTGTTACCATGCTATCTTTAAATGACAATCAATTTTACAAAGGTCTTTTTTTTATATTCAAGAAATTGCTGTTACATTTTGCCTGTATCTATCAAATAGTCATTGTTGTATTGTGAATATTGCTGTTGTTGTTGTTGTTGTTGTTGTTTTTATTATTATTAAGGATATCGGGATGTGCTGTTGTTACTTGTACAACACATTATTATTATTACAGTTATTTTATTATCATTTGTGGCGCTGATTTGTTGTTGAGCTCTGTTTTTGATTCGTCTGTGGGCGTCACTAGGCGGAACACACCGGACCCTCGCTGCCTGTGTTTAAACTGTGAGGTTCTAGAACTAGCTCCATGAAAACAGCCGTAAGAAGGAAAAAAAAGACGGAATTTGACAGTAACGTATGTGCAATAGAACACCCTGGTCCCTCCTGCCCCCTTCTGACCCCCACCCCAGCATAGAACACCCTGGTTCATACTGCCCCCCCTAATCCCCATCATAGAACACCCTGGTCCCTACTGCCCCACCCTAATCCCCAGGATAGAACACCCTGGTCCCTATTGCCCCCCACCCCAACCTAGAACACCCGGGTTCCTATTTCCCCCCCTAATCCCCAGCATAGAACACCCTGGTCCCTATTGCCCCCCCTAATCCCCAGTATAGAACACCCTGGTCCCTACTGCCCCCCCTAATCCCCAATATAGAACACCCTGGTCCCTACTGCCCCCCCTAATCCCCAGGATAGGACACCCTGGTCCCTACTGCCCCCCCTAATCCCCAGGATAGGACACCCTGGTCCCTACTGCCCCCTTCTGACCCCCACCCCAACCTAAAACCCCCTGGTCCCTACTGCCCCCCACCCCGACGCTACCCTAAAGCCATACGCCTCCTCAGTGTGTCTAAGATTTCTCTCCTGCTAAATATGGGATGGCAACATTGAGACTGTCTGTTGATACTGGGGGGGAGCTGTTCTGACAGCCTTTATCTTTGCATATCTCTCTTTAACCCCCTGGCCGAACGCCCTGCTATGTCGCCATGGCAACAGGCAGGCCCAAGACTGTCAGCTATGATGTGGAGCTTGGGAACTGCTTAAGGGGGAACGTCTCCACAGACCCCCCTGCTCAATCTGGGTCTATGCACAGTGTGTGTGTGTATGTGCGATACAGGTGTGTGTTTGTGTGAGAGTGTGTGTGTCAGATGCAGGCGTGTGTGTGTGTGTGTCAGATACAGGCGTGTGTGTGTGTCTGATACAAGTGTGTGTGTGTGTGTCTGACACGGGTGTGTGTGTGTTTGCAAGAGTGCTTTTGAGGTGAAATATCACTCTGAAAATCAGCCATTTGATATAAAGAAGTTTTCCTGACTGTTCACTTTTACTATCTTAATTTATGTCTCCTTAAATGACTCGTTCCTTTTCGCTCCTGGGGCATTTGTTTAGAAATGGTTTTCCTACTGTTAAACAGAACTGTGGATGAAATGGAGGGCACGAGCACCAAGCTGTAAACTTTCTTTGCTTTCATCCAAAATGTCAAGGGAATTAAAGATAAAAGGTTTATTTAGCTAGAGAATAGAATATATATAAATGAATGAAATTCTATGGATGCATACTTTCTGTGCTATTTTCCTATGAGGTTCAAACTATTGTTGATTATGGAACGGAATCTCATGCTTTTTACTACGATGTAACTTATTTGTTTTGATTTTTACCACCTGTGTTTTTTGTAATTAAATATGGAAAGGCACTGTTAATAAAATAAAAAAAAATAAAAAGATTTACAATTAGAGTGTGTTTAGTTTTTTTCCAACACATTCACGTAAACATGGTTCAATATCCCCCCTGGGTTCAATAAACTACTACTTTATAATCGTGGATTATTAAAGTACTTCTCTTAATGCTTGACTATGTTTAGCCTATGGCCTGCACCTGTCTGTGTCACCGGGCATCTCTGGAGGAGAGGAACACCCTCACTGAACACTCAAGGTTCCTGCCATTGTTTTTCCTCCATTCATGTTCAGAAAATGATAGTGTAGTGCAATTAGCTGCTGTTCCTCTAACATACACCAGAGGGCAATATTGGCAAAGATTTTCATCAGTCACAGGGACATGAGACGAAGAGGACACTGTTTTGTTTTGATCATATTGACAGTTAGCAGTTATAACTTTTTGGATTAGAGCCTATGGCTACTGGCCTACCAGCAGTGATACCAGGAGTCTGCAGTTTTTCTCCTACTACCAGCAGTGATACCAGGAGTTTGGTGTGTTTCCTACCACCAACAGTGATACCAAGAGTCTGTGGTGTTTCTCATACCACCAGCAGTGATACCAGGAGTCTGTGGTGTTTCTCATACCACCAGCAGTGATACCAGGAGTCTGCAGTTTTTCTCCCAATACCAGCAGTGATACCAGGAGTTTGGTGTTTCTCCCAACTCCAGCAGAGATACCAGGAGTCTGTGGTGTTTCTCCTGAGACCAGCAGGGATACCAGGACTCTGTCAAGTGTTTTTCATAGGCTGAAAAATAAACACCAGCGGACTGAAAAGTAGAGGTGTGTTATTCAGGAAACTGTGATGTGGAGGGCCTGTTTCGATTATGGCCAATCAGAGGACTGAGGGGGCTGGTGTGGTTAAAAAGATAAGAGTAGCTGCCAACTCCACAGAGCGCCAGAACAAGCAGCAGGAGTTCTGGGAAAGACAACGACAACTGTCTGAGGCTTAGATATGTCCTCACACACAATCTGCTAGAACTGGAGGAAGAGGGGAAGGAGGAGGAAGAACTGGAGTAGGGGGAGGAAGAGATGGAGGACAATTGAAGGCAGATGGAAGTGGAGTTCAGAGAGGATTCTGAACATGAGACATGCATTGCTTTATCTGTGTGTTTTCTGAAACAGCTGTAGACTATCAGAGATCACGACATCATTCAGGTAGCTTTATTCTAAAGCGTTGAGAGAGACCGCACATGATTAAGGCTAGACGCATCGGATTCCATTCAAGGAGTCTCAATCTTATACAAGAACTTAGACAAAATTTGTTTGAAGAAAACGCCTTTATGAGATTCCTTTAACTCATTTAGAATTGATTGGACTGGTGTACTGGGTAATTTATCAGGCAGGAGAAACTGGGTAATTATTCATACAGTCCCTGTAATCACAGACTGCCTCCAAATCGCCGAAGGCACTGACAACATGTGTGGAGAGATACACACAATTGTGGCCAGGTGCTGGTATGTGTGTGTGTGTGTGTGCCATAGAGACTGCTTGTCCTAATCCCCTTTCCCAAGGCAAGTCAGAGCAGGGGTCCTGTTCTGAGTTCCAGCTTTACAACACACTCAACAGAACCATCCATTACACAGCAGTGAGGGTTGTGAATGTATTTAATCATGATGATGTTAATTGTGCAGTCTAAAGTTTAAATACTCTCTGATAGGGAGGTCCTCATTAAATGGAACTTCCTGGGGTCTGGATGGAGGAGAGAGGTCCCCTCCAGGCTGCTCTGGTGAGGCCAGGCAGCCCAGTCACCCTCCCCAGCTCCGAGCACTTCTGCTGGGCTTGGATCACTCAAGGACCCCCTCTCAGTGTGGTTGGTTAAACAGACATGGGCAGTCATACAGTTTTACAGCCCCCGCCCCCCCCCCCCTCCCTATCTACTTCCATTCTGGTTAGCAGCCTCAACACTTCCAGACTGGGTTTACACACTGGGATAGAATACACTGTATATACACAATGTAGCCAGTAGACCTAATCATCTGCAGCCTCTCTCCTGTCCTTCTAGAGAGAACAAGAGGAGGGAGGAGGGAGGGAGGGAGGAAGGAGCAATGGAGGAAGCAAAGAAAGAAGGTCCTAACCAGACTCTCGTACATTGCATTTGTACAGAGAGTCTGGCCTCGCTCCATTGACAAGCGTTGACTTCCTTGTAGGCGGGTACTCTGTTGAAGTTTAAAACTATTGGATCTTCCCCGAGCCACTCTGATCTGCCATAACCAATCACTAGAGTTCACCTTAGCCAATTCCTTCACCACTACTGTAACAGAGCTAGCTGCCGTAGCTGGAAAATCTAACTGTTCCCGAACCCCGTGGGGAGGAGGGCCACAACATCATGGCCACCAACAAAACTCAGCAAAACTTGTTCTTGCTCTGGCTTTAGCTGTTGGATATTTGGCAGCGTTGCCACAACGGACCGAATGGCTTCGCTTGCATCTTTCTCCGCCGCCATTACGGAACTACAACACAAACTAGCGCACAACATCAACGTCATCGTTCTCAGCCACTCCCTCTGTTCGCTTATTCGCCGGTAGAAAATCAACCTGAAAAATCTGACTTACGTACCTCATGGCCAGACCTATGTACAGAAGCAAAAATAAAATTGAGCGGAAGTACGTAGGGGGGCAGAGCCAGGCTAGATGGAACTAAGGTAGCAAGGAAAAAAGGAAAGGGGGTGAAGGAATTAAAAAGGTGGGGATATCTGTAAGTGGCTTGCATATTCGTCAGGTGGCTGAGCGGTGAGGGAGTCGGGCTAGTAATCTGAAGGTTGCCAGTTCGATTCCTGGCCGTGTCAAATGACGTTGTGTCCTTGGGCAGGGCACTTCACCCTACTTGCCTCGGGGGAATGTCCCTGTACTTACTGTAAGTCGCTCTGGATAAGAGCGTCTGCTAAATGACTAAATGTTAAATGTTAATGTTAATATTTATCGAGAGTAATCAAGGTCCTGACTGGGCAGGAACCACTGCTTGGTGTCTCCCTTCCTACACTCGGCTGTCAGTTTCTCCCCTGCAGTCTCCAGATTGATACGTTAGAGAGAGACCGTCAGGGGAAAGATGTGGAATACATCACGGGGCTCCACAACTCCCTCAGTTGCCATCGCTCAAGACGAGAGTCCACACACAGCACGTTCTCAAATTCCAGTCAGAGTTTATGAGCCCCTTGTGTGCTTTGAGCTGGTGGAAGGAGGTGGTGGATTCCTCTGAGAGACAACGGTCACAGAACGAACAAGATCTCCCCATCACACACTCCATCCTTCCCAAGGTGATCGCTGGTGAATATTGGAGTTTAGGTATCAAACTGACACAGAATACCTCAACACTGAGTTGGCTGTTTCACACTGAGAGGAAATTATGCTATTCTGTAATTCTGTAACTCAATAATTGTTCCCAAACCACATGCATCCCTCCAGAAAGACAGCCAAGTGGATGGAAATTCCACCCTGGGCCCTGAATTCAACATCAACCATTCTTTTTTTGTTCCTAGCCTGGCTCTTAGGGGGAAGTTAACTTTTTTCAACTTTTCGTTTTCCTCCTCCTTCTGAAAGCATGAAATCCCAGTAGCGGCACAGGCAACACTTCCAGTGCAGTCTGGAAACTTTGAGGAGAAAAATAAAACGTAACCTAAAACACCCAAATCACATTCAAAGGTTCTCAGTCGAACTTTGAAAGGGGATCTACTTTGAAATGACTCGCTTGGTAGTAAAAAGAAGCACTCAAACAAGCAGTTATTTCTAAACGTGTTGGCACACATTAGGTTCACTACTGACTCTCAAAGCTGGCACCTTCCGTTTATGAGTTCCATGATTCAGTGGCTCTCTGATGCACTTGAAAGGCTTGTGGGTGAAGCAGAAGGAACATTGAGCCAAACGTCCTGTTCTCTCCGCTGGCGTTGCGTTCTCTCAGTTCTGGCCCGTTTTTAAAGAGGGGGAACTTGAGAAATGTCCTGTCATAAAAAGCATGTAGTAAAGACGTACTGGCTGCTATTGTAATCTTGCTGAGTTGAGTTAGCAGAGGAAGGGCCCTGCGGTGCTTCGAACAGTCCTGGTTTTAGTTCTGGTGTTTGCTCCCCCTACTCAGCCCTCTGGTTCTACACGTGGGCCTGGGTTTTGGTCTGGTTCTGGGCCCGTTTCTAGGCCTGTTCCTGGTTCTAGACCTGGGTTTTAGTCTGGTTCTTGGTTTGTTTCTGGACCTGGTCCAGTTGTTATGGTGACACGGAGGAGCATCGGTTGTTATGGTGACATGAAGCAGCATCAGTTGCAGGAGCTATGGTTTCATTATATGTGCGTGGAAGACTTTTTATTGAGAAAATTATATTTAACGGCCGCATCCTCAGTTATTAAAAAATCTGTCCCCCCAGATTTGAAAACAAACCTATGCCCCTGATCTGTTGTTATGGTGACTTGGACCAGCATCGGTTGTCAAGGTGTGCAGGAGTAATTGTAGCTGTGAGCTGTGAGATTTCCCCCGGTTACAGATTTATACCTTCTCTTCCATGTCTCATTTCTGTAGCCAAGGGCAACAGAATTATAATGATTCTGCAGGTTCATCTTGGGTTATACATTGAAACACATTCATACACAAACACCCCCCCCACACACACACACACCCCAACACACACACACACTTGAAGTTTCCCCACAAAAATTAAACTACAATGATAGTTGTAGATCATTCCTTCCTGTTCTCTGTGGTAAGTTGATAAAAAGAATGAAAACCTTGTGTCAAACAAGGACAAACTGGAAACAAGAAAGAGGTTCTGTGATATCTCTGTCTCCAGCTCCAGACAGTGTATGTCTGAACATCCAGTGAGAGGACAGGCCTCAGGGATCTACAGACCATTGCACAACAAGGTAGACGCATATTTTTCGGTGATAAAGTATAAGAAGGCCAAACTGTCACAGAAGCACATTCATTTAATGTCCTCAGTTCCACTTGAGAAAGACTAGACTGGCAGAAGAATGTCATGCATCATGGCTGGGAGGTTCTGTCCCCCCTCCCTTCCGCACCCCCCCCCCCCCCCTTCCCCTTACCAGGACATCATTGTCGGTGGCCCAGTCTGTCTGTGTGACACTGGATATCTTTGTTTCAGGGGGAGGGAGGGAGGGAGGGAGGGAGAGGGGAGGGGAGGGAGGGAGGGAGGGTGAAGGACGGGTAGAGCAACACGCCACGTTGGGTGTCTGTTGAGTCCTGTTTGTGTCTGTTACCATGGGAACGGCGGCCCTGTGACGGCGGAGGGAAGGGAGGGAGGAAGGCTGCGGCTGCCAGTTGTGTGTGTGTGCGTGTCAATGTGTGTGTGTGTGTGTGTGAGTGAATGTATGTGTGTGTGTGAGTGGATGTGTGTGTGTGTGTGAGTGCACGTATGCATGAATGTTTGTGCATGTGCACGGGTGTGACTATGTGCATGTGTGGGCACAGCATGTGAGTATGTGTGAGTGTGGGCACAGCATGTGAGTATGTGTGTGTGCGGGGAATGTTGGTTCTGCTGGCCTTGGGGCCCGAGGGTGGCTCCAGAGAATGAGGTGGGGCAGCGGAAGCCACAAGGTCAGGAAGAGGGCTCTGGTGATGGGAGAGATCCCAGGCCTGGCCCCCTCCCAGGCCTGGCCCCCTCACAGGCCTGGCCCCCTCCCAGGCCTGGCCCCCTCCCAGGCCTGGCCCCCTCACAGGCCTGGAGCCAGCTGCTCTCTGGACAGGCTGGGAGTGGAAGGCTGTCTCTAACACTGATGTGTCTGGTTGTCATACTCTACACCATGTGCATGATCCTCTTTGAACTGGATAGTCATCAGAATGGGATGATGTTGTTAGCTTTATTCCACTATGTCATTAAGTCATTAAGGTGTGACGGTTTGCGTATTAGGCCCTCTAAGTGCCTTGGGTCAGAGACAGTTGTAAAAATCTAACTTTAATCAGAAACGTGTAACACATTGACAAGTCATGGTCATATGAAGGTCAATCATGAAAATCTATTACTGATGTGTTGAAAGTGGACTTTGCACGCAAGTCTCCAGTGGACAAGCAGTTAACACATTAAACCGTAAACACGATTCACACAGACTAAATGACTGATGAGATCAGCTGCCATGCTGAGGCATGTGGGATCTAACTAGCATTAATGCTGGCGCTAGTATGTACATACACAATGTGTGAATGGAGTCCTTATAGATGCCAATGAGGAGAAATAAGCGGAGGAGAAACTGGGAGTTTTTACTTGGAACTCTGGAACAAGGACAGGAATGGAGATATGGAATTCTAACACTCCTGGTCTACTAACAGGAATATACAACATCGTTCCTCAGAACGCAAGCAAAGAGAAAAGGATTAACACAAAAACAACTTTTTATTGTGGTTTTGGGGGGGGGGGGGGGATGTGGGGGGGTCGAAGGTGTGGTGGTGGGGGGGGGGATGGATGCTGTACAGCTTTCTCGTCTTCCGATGAACATCCATGCTTCTGCGATTCTACGAGGACTGGACCAGAAAACAGAGAAGACATGGGTTAGACTTTATTAAATCAAATTAATAACATATTTTCATGTATTATATTCCCATGTGCATGTCCGTTTTCTCAGTTTGTCTGTTAGCAGTCGTATGTCACAGGGTTGAGCTCCGTAGTGTATAACTGATGCAGGGAGACCTACCTGTCTAGGGTCTAATTGAATGTGTGGCTTTCAGTTCCACCATGTCCGAATCCTGAGAAAGTAGAGAGAGAGAGAGAGAGAGAGAGAGAGAGCGAGTGAGAGACACACAAAGACAGAACCATGACATCACATGACAGGAGGAGAGGGCGCTATGTTGGTAGAATGTTCCGGAGTTCGGTTTCAAAAGGAGACAAAAGAGCAGCTGAACCCCAACGCATCCTGCTGCTCTAGAACCGTCAGACGGAACCGTCAGACGGAACCGATGTACCGACAACAACACCGTCACCATGACGCCTGACCCCTGTCCAGCTCTGGCATTGAATTCCAACAATTCCTCTCGTTCAGGAAATCTACAAACCCAGTTTGGAAAGCAAACTGTTTTGTTGTTTTTTTTGCTGGGCTGATATGAACACAGCACCATACTGTGAGTAAAGCTTTGTCTTGTAGTTAATGTTCTACACCCTGGACCCTGGTTGTCCCTGGATACAGAGGTCAGGGGACATCCTATAATATTACATGGTGACCCAGAGACAAGGACAAATATGTTTATTAGGATCTCCTGTGACATTAACGTGCACTCTGAACCATCAACTGACTACCAAGCGAACCAGAGGGGGACAACATACCTTTAGGCCCAAAGAGAGCTGCGTAGCAGGGCTTGTTACAGTAAGGCTTGCCCTCGTGCTGGAGGGAAGAGGAGTACAGCATGAGCCTTCAACACATGACATCATTTGACTCATGATGTCACTCTTTGTTTGTTTGGGCTTTTATAGGTCGCTTCTCGTAAGGGTTCAGGGCTTCAGAATGAAGGCGGACCAGAATGTTCTGAATGTTCTGAATGTGTGTGTGCGGAGCGTGTGGGGTGTGTGTGAGGACTTTGCGTGTGTGGGGTGTGTTACTTGTGTGTATCTGATATGTATTGAGGTGTGTGTGAGGTATCCAATGCGTATTGAGGCGTGTATTCGGAGTGTACTGAGGTGTGATGTCTGCTGTGTGTAAGGTGTGTGTCTGCTGTGTGTGTGAGGTGTGTGTAAGGTGTGTGTGAGGTGTGTGTGAGGTCTCACCTGTGCATGTGAGCCAGCTGCCAGCGTCTTGCTGCATTTCTCACACTTCAGACAGGGCCTGTGCCAGTCCTTCCCCAGGGATGTCACCCGCTCCGCTGCCAAGGCAACGGCAGACATGATTATTGGATGATCAATGTCACACTCATCTTTCCACCCACACACTTTGAAATACACACACACACACAAAAGGCACTGTAGTCTGCAGAGGGCGTGATAGAGTCATTTTCGGTTTACGCTATTATTATAATATATTATGTTGTGAGACTGTGATTAGAATTTAAGGAGGCGCTTTGAGTGCAAGAAAGGCACATTACAAATTATATAATAATTACAAATAATAATAATTATTATTATTACACTGACAAAGCACCAGACCATGCTAGATGATCCCAGAGTAGGGACAGAGTGTTACGTCTATGCTCTACAGGTGTGGTCTGAACCAGGGGAACATTATCTGTGCTCTTCCATCACATCAGATGAGGGAGACGTGGGAACATTGTCTGACTGGCTGGGTGTGGTGCTTGGCTCCCCTCCCTCATCCTCCCTCCCTCATCCCCCATCCCCTCTCCCTCCCTCATCCCCCCTCCCCTCTCCCTCCCTCATCCCCCCTCCCCTCTCCCTCCCTCTCCCTCCCTCCCCTATCCTCCCTCCCCTCTCCCTCCCTCATCCCCCCTCCCCTCTCCCTCCCTCACCCCCCCTCCCCTCGCATCATAAAGTCTGATAAAAGAACGTCTTGATCTGTTGGGCTGGGCCCCGGAGACAAGGACTTTAACGAGCAGCGATGTTGACGGTTGTAAAACCAGCGAGGGCAGATGTGGTCATGTGCCTCTGGGTGTTTTTACGACCGTTTGGGCTGAGTAGGACCTCCTCAGGACTGCAGAGCACAGCCGTCACGAGGGAGGGAGCGGCCAAACGGCGAGCAGGAAACTCGATGCCGGACGACCCTGAGACAACCACTCCTCCCACGCAAATACCGTCTGGAAACGGCAATAGGAGGAAGAAAAAGTTTTGGGGTTTTGGAGCACTGAGGCTATCTAACACTGCCCATAAATACGTTGTGAGAATCCCATTATGACCATCTGAGGGTCTAAATGTGCATGAGGGGCTCGCTAAAGTCTGGTGCAAGAGAAGATGTTAAACAAACGTTTTTACATTGAAATGACGGAACAGTGTGAGCTCACAGCTGATATACAGGCTAAATAACCTTATAGCCCTTATGCTGTATGTGGGTGTCCATCAGAAGGATGGAAGTGAATATGTCTGCTGGATTTATATTTTGGCTGTGTGTTTCAGCCCAGTGTGTCTGTGTGTTTCAGTCCAGTGTGTCTGTGTGTTTCAGGCCAGTGTGTCTGTGTGTTTCAGGCCAGTGTGTCTGTGTGTTTCAGTCCAGTGTGTCTGTGTGTTTCAGGCCAGTGTGTCTGTGTGTTTCAGGCCAGTGTGTCTGTGTGTTTCAGCCTAGTGTGTCTGTGTGTTTCAGGCCAGTGGGTGTGGCTTGACTGTATTCCAGCAGACTCGGGTTGGGTAAGGCGGAACAGAATCCAGGCCAAGTCTTCACTAATGACTGCACTTTACTTCCAATAACAAGTCACAGCAAGCAGGAAACAGTGGGCCCTGCCTCCCTGCCTTCTTGGTGCCCCTGCCTCTCTCCTCCCTCTCTGCCTCTCGGCTGCCTCTGCCTCCCTGTCCCCCTGCCTCCCTGCTGCCTCCGCCTCCGGGCCAAACTAGCATGGTGTTAAGCTCCACAGGTTAAGCTCTTAAGTTTGTGTCAAATACGTTTGGTTGTTGTGATGAATGAGGAAATCATTCACTCCTCATCACTCAAGCCTCAGGTTTTGTGAGTGTTTCTGTCTGTGTGTTTCTGTGTGTGTTTCTCTTGTGTGTGTGTTCGTGCACCATGGAGAGAAGCGATGCGTGACAGGGGTAGTGAGAGACAAAAGAATAGACGGATCTGCTCTTTGCATCACGGGACGAGGACTTCGTAGCTATGTGGAGGTCGTCCAACACTCACGCACACATGATTCTGTGGAAAAACACCCAAATGGGGAAACGTTCAACCATTTACTCAATGAGCTTTCTCAATGTCTCTACACTAATCACAAGACCGGGTAACTGTGTCCTGTGAAGACAAAGGCATTTTCCTTCCTTCTACATCCAGATATTTTATGGATGCTTGTGGACAGACTTTTCTCGTCATAGATGAGAGGAGACGATGAGGAGAAACGCTTAACTGTCATGAAACAATCGTGGGAATTTGAGCTTTGCAGAAATCTTTGCACAAAAAACGATTTTTAAAGGAGAAACGAGATAAACTGTGGATAAACCACAGAGAGGACTGGGTACTGCTGAGATACAGTAAACACTCGTATCTAATTGTAGTTCCTGGGTAATTTCCTACACAGACTAAGGATTGTTGACAATTACCCCCCCCCCCCCTCTCCCTCTCTATCCCTATGTGCCAGTGATCCTGAAGCTAATTCTAGGCAGGGTGGATTTTATTGTTTCCCTCTCTGGAAACAGAGTGAATTTTCCCTCCATCGCTCAGAGGATGGCAGCAGCAGTAGCATGATTGCTTCCATCTGATGGCCCAAGCAATAGTCAGACTAGTCAAGAGAGAGAGAGAGAGGGAGGGAGAGAGAGAGAGAGAGAGAGAGAGAGAGAGAGAGAGAGAGAGAGAGAGAGAGAGAGAGAGAGAGAGAGAGAGAGAGAGAGAGAGAGAGAGAGAGAGAGAGAGGGAAAAAGAGAAATAGATAGCAGGAGGATGGAAAAGAAAAAAGAGGGGGTAAAATGGAAAAACACAAACAAGAGTTAAGAGGAGTACACAGACTGATCCCAGAGGAAGAGGGGCAGGCCATCAGGATGGGGCTAGGAGATCAACTGCATGGAGAGCAGAGGACCAGCATAGAGCAGATTGGGGATGAGGGCCTAGGAGCCTGACAGCTGCAGCTGGAGTTATGTTCATCAACACGGCTCATAGCACAGCTGCAGAGCCAAACCGACACCTCGAAATATGATGTGAAGCGAACATTTGAGAAGAGAAAACTGATAACACATGCTCCAGGGTTGAGAATACAAAGCTTTGTTTCAATTTCTCTCCAGCCCTAAGGATTCCTATTCTAAACTGTGTTTTTTCCACCACATGAAAGAAAGACAAAAAGAGAAACCATTGAAACAAATCTGTGCTTGTTTTGGCTCAAAGGGGAAAGTTAATCTGCGGAAAGGAAAGGAGAAGAGACATCTTCCAGAGAGGTCGATCCATCTGACTGACAGTCCGAACCAAACGCTCCCTCAACAGAGCCTCTCTGTGCCTCCTGAGACGAAGCGGCTACTTAACTCAGGCGAACGTGGTGAATGAATCAGGATCATGGCACAACATAAAAAAAGGCCTTCCATCATTTCCCCAGATGCCGGAGTCAGTCCTGCTTCCATGGAATGCCCTGGAGAATGACTCAACCATGTCTGACTAGACCCTGGGTTCTTCTTCTCATGTCTCTCGGAGGCCATCGCTCATGAGAAGAAGAAAAGCATCATCTTGAAGGGAAAATCCTTTTCAGATGTTTCAGATAACACCACAGAAGCTCTTTATTCCTGCCAGTAGCAGTAGACCTGGTGGAGGCACAGTTGAGTGAGGCTGTGCCTCCACTGTGCCCTGCCCTGGTGAGTCGGGAAGGGCTTTGCCTTACTGGCCCTGGCTTATCATCTACTGATAACCACTGCGTTGCAAAATTAGTTTATGTAAAATTTGACATGCAAATCCTGAGATGAACGTATAGATGTGTATGGCTTGCCAGCTAATAAACTGACTGGCCATTGTTTGTCTAGAGATAGTTACATAGAGTGCTGTGAGCAAGATGCTATGAGCAAAACATTTCTATCTTGACTACTATCATCACTTCAAAAACGGAGATCATTTTCGACCAAATTCTTAAGATGTTCTTAAGATATAAAAGTAAAGGTTGGTGAGCAAAATAATATTTGTTCTTCTAAGTAATGAACTTAAGACTTCCCGACCGTGAGGGACAAGGGACAAATCTTACTATTTTAACGATCTAAATAGCGGCTTAAACATATGAAATATTCAGACATGCTTTCATTTTACAGAACAGGAAATAGCGGATAATTCCACGTCAGATTGACCCAGGGTTGCGGTACAACTGCAGCAGAACTCTACTGCAGCAACAAAAACAAAGACTTATCAGATAAACTGAGATTATTATTATTTTTGCTCAAACGAATAAACATACAATTTCAACATGAAAATTAATTTGTCAATTAACAGAATTAAAAAAATCTTACCAAAGTAAACCTCCTTTTCGCATTTTGGGCACTTGGGCATTTTTGGGCAAAATTAAGTGATGATCTCCAAGAGAGAAAGAGAGAAAGTATCCTGAACTTGTACTGCTGCCTACCTGTGTGTGTTAACAACCACGCCTCGTTCTGAACACCAGATGTGCGCGGGGACGCGTATTTATACCACTCAGGAAATAGTTTGCGCTCGATGAAACTTTTTCTTTTTGAATAGGGAGGGAGAGGCTTTGTGGGCGCGCTTGCGTCGTAGGAGAATGTGCGCGTGTATGTAGCGAGGGTGTATGTATGCCACAAAAATATTTTTTTCTGATGTGAAGTTGCCTTGAATTTGCACCGAACCTAGGTAATGTAATATTGATCTTGTCCCTCAAATATAATAAAGCGATTAAAACGTCCCCAAAAAGTTGTCAAAGAGTGACATGCTATAATTGTGTAACAATACTGTTCATTGAAAGAACTATATTTAGTCATAATGACATTAGGTAGGCTGTTTTAACTGCATGCTTCTTAGAAATATTTGCACATCATTTATGGCCATGCTTTTCATGTAGGAGCAACACCTAGTGTCAAAGTTCATCATGCTGTGCATCCAGGTGTTGATTTCAGCCAAACACAATCTACTCCCAAGAACTGGTGTTCCACATTGAGAACAGACAGCAGGGGGAGGTCAAAAAAGGTTTAGCCCCCCAAAAAGAAGAAAGTATTGAGCTTCTGTAGGGAGTTCTGAGGGAATGCCTGATCGAGCCTGGTCTAGGATATGAGTTGTTGTGACTCACAAGCGGTAGAAATTTTGTCAATTCAGCTGCCTCATTCCTACACATATCTGCTCCTTAACCCCAGTCAGTCTAATGGCAGAATTCCACCTCAGAAAACTTTATATATATTATTATTTTTGAAATTGTATTAAATTTATTACCACATCTACCGTATTTATTACTAAATCGACCCTATACCATTAAGAAAAGATGTAGCCTGAATCAAACCTTATTTCTCAAAACCTGTTTGCAGCTTCATATCGCATCCAGTGTGCCCAGCGACAGTGGTGGAAACAGGAGGTTGTGATGGTTGATAGGAATGGGATTTCATGCGTAGTGAAGGTCTTAGATCTGTGTCTGAACACCCCTTTAGCGAGAAACTGATAGGAGCTCGCCCAGTTCAGTTCTGCTCTGAAAGCAGACGTTTGAAATGAGATCTGTCTGTCAATCACCCCTCCTGTTCACCACAGCGCTTCAAGGAAACCTCGCACACCGTGCAAAGTTATCTCGATATGGGAGCATTATCAAATGTCACATTGACGTAGGGCGGTTTATGGGCTCACCCTTTGGGTCAGGTTTGATCTCCCTGAGAATGATGACATCATGCGTGCTAGCGTCCATGCATCCAGGCCGAACCCAGCCTTGTCCCAGCTTCTGTGTATTAGTTACCGATGGGAGTGTAACTGGGATGTGATCACACACAGTGCTGTGTTGTCACAAATGTCTCAATTTGGCACGGAGAATATTTTGATAGCTTGCTCAGAAGGACCTGCCCTCTGGTTGTTGTGTATTGGTCCCGTCATTACCTGAGAAAGGAAATGACAGTTTTACACTCTCTCGGCGCTCCCTCTCAAACCTATACGCCCTAACCAGGGGGTTCAAAGGTTAACCTGATGTCATAACCCACCTGAGAATGTTTGACACAGAAAAGTGGTAAAGACAATTTGTCTGTGTTTAAGTAGGCCTGAGGGTGTTAACTGTGTAAACACGTACTGAGCTTTAAGCACACACTCATACACGCACACACACACCTTGCGTGCCTCTTTCTCTCTCTGTGTGCTCCCACGCTGTTGGCTGACTTCGAAACGATAACAAGGTCTCGGACCATCCCTTTAATGAGCTCACCATGGCAACCAAACAACGAACCATCCCACCGCCGTGGAATATTCATGAACAGAACCCAGACTTTGGTCCCAGCCTGTTGAGGGTGGGTGGAGGAGGGGAGGAGCAGGGCAGCACGTTTATTTTAGTCCCTGACCTGGTCATATGAACTAGACAGGAATTACAGCTGGGAGTAAAGTTGAGAGAGTTGCCCTGAAAAATATGTCAAGCACAGCGTTGGGAAAGGGCTTCAAGGTCGGAAATGACGGCCGCTGGAATATCAAAGGCCGCTCTTGTTATGGTTATGTGTCCCAGATTGTGGGTTGTTTGTGTTGGGACATTCAGCATCAAGTCTTCTAGAATGAGATGCAGTTCAGGAGATGTTCCTGGGATGAGCTCTTCTTCTGTGGTTTCCTGTCTGGAAGCAGTTAGATGGGATCAGGCGGGCGTGCCAGCGGTGCCCGCAGGAGAAGCCTCATCAGGGGGGGTAATCTGTGCCAGGTCTCCCTGCTGCCACCCTGGAGGTCCAGGTGGGGGTGGGGGGATGTCTTGCTTCAGCTCCCTGCCCTCGGTGCTGGGAGTGGGGGGTCGCCTTGACTGGGCTCCAGGCGTTCCTCTCTGTGACCCCAGCCTGGCGCATGTTTTGTCGCTCCCTCCTGGCCTGCGATTACACTCCCTCGTTCCCTGGTCACCAGCCTCTCCTTTCACTCAGGAAGGCTCCTCATGGGGTCTTGGTCAAAACAAGCATTACATCTGAGGCACAAAGCAATAGGACAAGATGGAAGGAGAGATAGAGGAAGGCACAGAGATAAGAAAGTGGATGGGTGAGACACCAAGCGAGGGAGGGAGGGAGGGAGGGAGAGGGAGAGGGAGAGGGAGAGGGAGAGGGAGAGGGAGAGGGAGAGGGAGAGGGAGAGGGAGAGGGAGAGGGAGAGGGAGAGGGAGAGGGAGAGGGAGAGGGAGAAGTTAAGAAGATAATTCTGTGTAAACAGAAAGTCTTATGTACACTGTCCTGAATGGAGAGAACATCTAAACTGATAAACTGGACGACATTTAAAACTTAGTTCATGTTCCCTCACAGTTAGTGAAAGCGTTCATTTATTACTGTGAATCCATTACATATCCATGCTCTGCCTGCTCCTTTTGAACCAGGAAATTTGGGGTTTCTTTTATGAGACTGGGAACACTGTAGTTACTGCAAATGATGGATGGAAGTGTATCTGGGGGGATCAGAGGAGAGCGCAGCACTAACATACTTTAGCTCCGTGATTAGGTAATCAGGGATGGAAACAAAACAATCCATGGTAGTGTCGGTCATCACTCCTGTAAATCTGTCAGACAACGAGAGGGAGGGAAGGAGAAAGGCAGGGAGAGTGAGGGAGGGAGGTATGGAGGGAGAGATAGAAGGAGGGAGGGTGAGCAGGAGGAACAGAGAGTCAATGGCGGGAGAGAGACATGTTTCAGACCGGTGTGGGGCCAATGAGGCTTGTAGCCAGGAGAGGGAAGAATTTGTAGAACTCAGTGTTCCCAGTCCAACCAGACATAATCTGTTTACTATGAAACTGTAAGACAGTGAGTCACAAACAAGGAAGAACATGTGATTCATGCACACAAACACACAAATGCTTTTGTTGCTCACACACAAACACACGCTCATGCTTTTGTTGCTCACACACAAACACACACACAGGCTTGTTTGACATTATTTTTGTAAGAACCGACAATTCACGCTGATTTAAAATGGTGTCATCCCCAACCCTTGACCCTAACCTTTAGCTTGAACCACAGCACCAATTCTAACCCTAAACCCCTCAAACTAAAGGTTGTAAGTAAAAATTCCCCACAATGTCAACTTATTTTACTTTACTTGTGCGAACGATGGGTTCATCCATGGGTTCATCCATGGGTTCATCCATGGGTTCATCCATGGGTTCATCCATGGGTTCATCCACGGGTTCATCCATGGGTTCATGATCTGAAGCTTTGAGTAATCCTGATGCTCACCATTCCATCACACAGCACAGATAACCCTCCACTGTGATCTCATCTGAACAGAAAGCACAGACACACCCAGGCTTTGATCTGGTTGCTAGGGCGATCAGTAGTTTCCCACATCAGAGACACCTGCGATGTCACAATGCCTGCTGTGATTAGAGCAGTTTAACGATAGTTCTAGAAAGGTAGTGACTGCGTTAGTGATTTGATGTGTGTCAGTGTGTCTACCATATTGGAGATCCGCTAGGAAACACATACAGAATCTGAATCTGAATTCAATTTCAATTTATTTGCCAAGTACGTTTGCACAAACAAGGAATTTATTATGGCAGGAAGGTGTATAGGGTAAACAGAAGGTGCATATGGTAAATACAATGTGTATTGAGAGATACAGACTTCTCTAAAAACATCCACTGTAACTCATTTAGTTCAGAACTGATTTTCATTCAATTTGGTTTGTCATAAACATGATAAATTGAACATGATAACCAGTAACTGAATATATATTCCAAGGATTACCAGTATCATGTTCAATTTCTCAGTACACATTGTATATATTTACTAACGGATCTTGAGGGCTCAAATATAGCAGATGTGCAGATGTAGAGCAGCAACAAACAGCAGCGGCCAATGAGCTATCTACCTTTTTATATCTGAGTGAAACCACAGTGGAGAATGTGACACACCTTTACCACAACCTTTACCACAAGCACCCTTCTGGAACCTTCCATAGAAACACTGCAAACGGAACACTGTCAAACATGTTCTTCAACAGTCCTAATGCCATTATGATAGCATTGCTGACATGTTAATGAGGTTATATTTGTTGTTGACGTTAATTGTTGTGAGGTAATTCACTGCTATCACACCCGTCTATACTGAAACCAGATAGAACCTGCCTGGATTGCAGGGTTCAGGCATATCTCCAGATAAACTCACCCCTCGTGACCCTGCTCGTGGAGAGAAGCCACACCGGGGTTGAGAAAGGTGACAGTTGCACGTGCAGGCGCTGTCATGAGGTTGTGAATGCTGTCTCTGTGCAGTTTGTCTAAATCCTGCTCCTTTGTTAGCTGAGCTCCTCACCTCCCACATTCCACAGGCTTTCTGTGAGAAGCAGGAGGCAGCAGACAGGCTCAAGATTTGTTTGGTTTGAATCTGTGTCAAGACGTGGCTCGCAGTCAAAACAAACATGCAGCACACACATGCATTTACACATACAGTACATTCACACACACACACACACACACAGACATTTACACATAAAGAACATGTATCCACATCCATATATACACACTCACATAGATAGCAAAGTACACACGTGCAGTCACATGTGCATGCACACACACACACTCTTAAAATGCCTGGGTAGACGGACAGCAAAGAGACACAAAGTAAAAGTTCTGTCTTTCACATCTCAATGTCTTGTGGAGCACGTATGCAAACAGGCATGAAAATATGTTTTGTTCAAATAAACGAAGCCTGATCAATTAATCAACCACTGTGATGAAAACAGAGGCTCCTCATTAAGGAATCATGTGAACTGTATTCAAATTAGCCAAACCAAACAGCCTCTACTACCCTCAAACATTAGGACCAGTCTCAAGTGAGCCACAATGTTGGCAGTCTAACAACTATTTGTAAAAAAAAAAAAGAAAGACAAGAAAAGACAAACAAATAAACAATAAAAACGACGTTTCCTTGGCAACCGGTAATTATTTGTCAGGATTTGGGTCGTGTGTCATGGCAACCAGAAGCTTCTTAAAAACAGGATATGAAAAGGCAGACCGCGTTTGATGATCATCTGCAGCCGTTTCCTTCCAGTTCTGCCTGGGGAAGGGAAAATAGCAGCACCGAAACGAGGGCTTATCAAACTCTTATCAGCCTTAAACAATCTCCTCAGCAAGGTGAAACTGAAGAAGAAAGGAAAGTCATTTTGGAAGTTTTGTCTTTTCTATTTATCTTTGATGTGTCATGTCATGTGACAGCTGTGTGGGACTTCATCAGCATAGAAAGACGAGAGTCTATCGTGATAAGGGTTATTACTTCCGTCAGACTTTCTGTGACATCATTTCCTCAGAGCGGCGTATCAGTCTTAGAAGGCCAGGCGTGGTTCAGAAGAGGAGCTCATCCAGGAGCATCTGGATGTCATCAAGGTCGGGTGTGAGCACTGTAGCATTGAGCCCTGGCCCCGCCCTGCCCTGGCCCCGCCCAGCCCTGGCCTCGCCCCGCCCTGCTCTCTCACAGAGTTGTCACATTTATACCCCCAGAATTGGCTGTTCATCCTTATTTATTGCACTGTTACTTCCCTGCAAGGCTTGTCTAGAATGTGTTACCTGAGTGAGACAGAGGACTAATATTTCACCTGTGATGGCTCAGGCCTGTGATCTGGGAGGTTCAAGCAGCTCTGGGGGTGTGTGTGTGTTTGTATGTAGGTGCGCGTGTGTGTGTGCAGTCCCCAGGATGACAGAGCTCTCCTGTGTGTGTGGATGTGTGTGTGCGTGTGTGCGTGCATGTGTGTGTGTAGCTCCCAGGAAGACAGAGCCCTCCTGTGTGTGGATGTGTGTGCGTGCGCGTGTGTGCGTGTGTCTGTCTGTGTGTGTGTGTGCGTGTGTCTGTCTGTGTGTGTGTGTGTGCGTGTGTCTGTCTGTGTGTGTGTCTGTCTGTGTGCGTGCGTGTGTCTGTCTGTGTGTGTGCGTGTGTCTGTCTGTGTGTGTGTGTGTGTGCAGCCTGTCTGTGTGGACGCTGCAGTGATGCCCTGACGCTGCAGTGATGCCCTGCAGACACCCCAGGACAGCGGGTCACTGTGCTGACAGACACCTGCTTGGGGCAGGAGGATCGCCTGTCCACTCTCAGCTGTAGAGGTGTGGTGGGGGGCTTCTAGAACAGCCCACTGCCTTATCATGTTAGAAAGGTGTTCTAGAACACCACAAGGCCTTGTCAAGGTAGGGAGGTGTTTGAGCACACCATGCAGCCTCACCATGGTGCTGTAAAGAGGCCTTCAGGAGACACAGGGGTGATGCGTTACAGAACGTTAGCTGCTGTACTGTAAAAAAAAATGCCCTTCCTGTCAGAAACCCACAACAGGAAGGAGGAAGTCCTGATTTAGAAGTCAGCAGGTTTGTAACTTAACCTGACTCAAATTCTCATTCTCAAAAACACGTGGTGCTGGTTGCTGGGACACCCTTTATCTCATCTCTGAGATACCTGTTACTACTAATCTAGAGCAGTATCAATTACAGCCTTTCATGACTTCCAATTTGTGAGGATAAGTATCATCAGAGCCAGCTGTGTTGATATTTACCCTCGTCCTGCCTGTTAGTAGCATCTATATTACATGACTTTGTTGACTGTGATGAATGATGCAACAGAAGAACTTAATCTTTTACAACACAGGCTAGAACATCTGAATGAGTCTGTCTGCTGGCTTTAAAGTCTGCTTCCTCCACCTCATATCTAAAAGTACAATCCTGCCTTTGTTCCATGGTCTGTGTGAATTATGCTTCATACAGTCAATAAATCCCCTCTCCTATCCCCTCCCTGGCCCCAGACATGTCAAACACATGAGCACGGAAACGAAAGGTTCGCTTTTTTCCAGAAACCCAAAGACCTCGACATGCATCAAACTCAGGCTGAGGGCTGTCACATGTATGTTGACCCCGTTTTGGTCGATGCACCCCTTCTAACACTATCTTGATTGTTCTAGGTCTCCTACTGGGCAGCAAAAGCCTGCAAATGTAAAGGTATCTGTTCAGAATCAGGATGTGTGGCTGTGATGCAAGCACATGCTGTTTTATTTAATGTGGTGTTTGGGTCTATACCAAGACCTGGGGAAGATATACCACTGGTAGAACTCTGACTATATACTGTATCCTGGCTATACATATATTCGTCGGAACACATACAAACAGAGAACTATTATAGTACCTAGTTGGAGACCCATTTGTCATTTTTAAGAACTGAATGGGTCTCACCTCACTGTGGATTTGGCAGGCTTCAAGTCATAACACGCCAAGCACTAAGTCTTTAGTCGGTAGTTAATTCTCACCATGTAAAGGCTCTGGTCTGGGCAAAGAAGGCCTTCACAAAATAGACTGTATCCCTGCTTTGGCCATAGCAACGAAAGGTCAGTTCATTTAATCATTTTCGCGCCCATTTGGAGGATTTGACTCTCCTGGCTGTGGTGGAGACACAGCAGGTTGGCCGTAAGGTTGGCCATATTTCTGTACCACACTCTCTGGGCAAGACAGATACTTGTGTATCTCATGTCACGCCGCCATGGTAACGAAAACTCATACGTTCAAGGATGACATCAGACTCATGTATCAGAGGCTGGAGTTTTGATAGTCTGAAAGGCGTTTTGTTGTGATTGCGCGAACCATGCCTTCAGGGATCAGCCAGCTGTGGAGGTCCTTCCTTCGTATCCAGAACTCCCTCCCAAACTCGACTTCCCGTCGGTCTTAGTAATGCACGCTTCCTCCCTGGCAGGCAAGGCAGCCTCTGGAGAACCAGGATTATTTGGTTTTGATTAGGGATTAGAAATTCTCCGTGAGGGAGAACTCACTGGCGGACCGTGAAGAGGAGAAATCACACACACATGCTGCATGGCCACGTGGACCAGGCCCAGAAACCTCCACCACAGAAACCCTCTGTGTAAAAAGCCCGTCCACCACTTTTAACAGAGCACAGTGATTTTCTTTTGAAAGTCTCATGGTTGGTTTCAAACTCGGCCAAAACTGTATTTAAACCTCGGACACTGTAAGTAATCATCAACCTAAGCTTTGAACGGTTACATTTTGATCCTGTATGCACCACATAAATCCCCCTTTCAAATCAATCACTGAGCTAATGACTCACTAACGACAGGATATGAAATGTCTGCATTATGCATTTACCCATAAAGCAGGTTCCAGGCTACTGCAGCAACAAGCAACCCTGGACTTTTCCACTCAGCAGGAACATTAAATCTAATCGTTGAGGAACTCTAATCATTAAATGTCACTTCACCTGTATAGCTGAATAGATCCATGACCAAAATAGATTTCTAGTTTAGTTTTTATCCATTAAGTATGAGCACCGTTTGTTGACTGTGGTCCTGACAGGATGTGACATAATAGGAGAACAGAATGGAGGGAAGCCAGAGGGAAGGAGAATCCCAGATGGAGCAGTAGCTTCAGAGATACTAGTGCTACGAGGTACTTCATGCACTGGAACACAGAACACAGAATGGTTTGTATGATAACACGAGCAATTTGATGGGTTCGACAGATTGCTCGTGTTATATATATATATATATATATATATATATATATAGCTCCTGTATATGGAAAATACCGTACATAGTTCTGTGAGGTAGTGGAAATAAAGATCCAAAATAGTTTTTGCCTCCAAGACACATTACGGCAGCAGAATCCATCATCTCTGCGCAGAGTCTCGGAGTGGCACCAAGCCAACTTCAAAAGCAGCTTCAAATGAATGTCTCAGTCTCACCGATCAATGATGGGCTGTGTGTTTCTTTCCAGGCATCTCTAAATCTTCCTCAGCGCCAGTCGGTACAGTCTCCTTGAGTGTTGAGTATTATAGGAAAGGTTTCATAAACGAAAGATTCTGACAGGACAAGCTCAACTGTTGAGGAACTCAACACGTTTCCTCAAACAGTTGAGGTGAAGCATAACCCATGCCAAGAACTCTTCATGTTTCACATTCAACTGCGATTCCCCTCAAAGGGAATACTGGACAAGAGCATCATGAACGCTGCATCACCACACACTACACCCTTCCTTAATGAAAACTTCCAGTGGTTTCTGCAACCTTTAGTTTTACAGCGCTAATGAATACCTGGGTAAGTGTTTCGGAGAAATGTTTGAGTCATGGTGGACTTCATTTGTCTTCATTTAACTTCATTTCATTTGTTTGCTAGTTTACCCCCGGCGCTGTGAGGAGGGCCACGGTTCATGGTGGCTTCTGTGGCCTAAAGTTTTACAGCGGCTGTTGTTCCATATAAAAACGAACCATTAAGTATGGCGGAACTGTGGAGAGGACCAGTAAATACTTCGAGGTCTGTGGGATTAAGATGCAATAACGAGAAACATACACACAGGGATTATGACACGCTAATGAAAAGCATGCATCGCAAGCGCACTGTAACTCTCTTTGCCACATTGAGCGTTCTGGCGAAGAATACCCACCCTGTTATTAGTCCGCACACAGCAGCTAGTTAGCTAGCCATGACACTCAGCAGACCAGCTTGGCTCAACCTGTTGCCAAGAGAGACGCGGCATGTGCTGTGCTCTCCCTCCATGTCTCCTCTGGATGAAGGTATCATCGTCTCAAAGACATTTCCACAAGACATCTTAATTACTGCTAGTCATGTGGCTCTTGATGGCTTCCAGAGGGCCTCCTCAGTGGTTTCTACGCCCACAAGGGGAGAGGAACCTGGGCCCTGCCTCGTCTCAACAGGACCCAAGGAGACGCAGAACAGAGTCACTTCTGTGGGCTCAGATCCTGAGGTACTGTTAAAGAGAGTCCTGAATGTAACAGACTTTGACAAGCCTTGACTTGCAAATGGAGGGAATACATATGGCATGCATTTCCCCAGCTGGAACGTACACAGTGGATCACTTTGATGGAACAACAATTCTGAAGTGTGATAAACATCCTGGATTGGGTTCACATGCCAGCTGTTCATGGAAAAATGCCTCATCTCGTGAAATGCAATAGTGTGTTTCTGAACTAAATTTACTGTATTTAGGAACAACGTATCATCTTAATGCACCAATTGTGGAAACTAGATCCTAAAATCTAAAATCTAAAATCTCTGGTGTGACGTTCGGGACAGCACCCGACTACATCAAGTCTCTCCTCCAGCCTTACACCCCCACCCGCCACCTACGGTCTTCTTCAGACAACCGTCTGGTGGTCCCACTGCTCAAGAGCGCCCGGTCCCAACACAAGCTCTTCTCCTGTCTGGCCCCCCAATGGTGGAATCAACTCCCCACCTCCATCAGACCTTCATGAAGGTCAGATAAAATACCCATCCAGCCTACTACTCCAACCAGGCCTACTAATAGAAAGAATTGCCTTGGAAAGAGATGATTATTACTAAGGAAAAGTATTTTTAACCGAAAAACATTCTTTGCTGCTGGAAGGAGCCATGTGTGGGCTGGAACCTGTGGTTTCTTCTAATTGAATCCTGCTTGAGCCAATCAAGCTAAGATTCTCTTGTCGAGGGTTTTTGAGCCACACATCTGGCAACCCATTACCCACTTATCATCTGTCAAACTGTAGTTCAGTGACTAACATGGCAACCCATAATCAAGGGCTAATCACATGGTGGCATCATGGTCAGGTCTGGCATCCAGTTAGCAGTTCTGTTGTATCAGTCGTGCTGTTAAATAGATGCTCCTATCAAGTTTCCAAGAATAATTTCACACGTTTAAATTTCCTCGCCCCAAGATGAAAAACCTATAAATCATATTTAAACAGACCATATATAACTTTATACTAAATACTAAAGGCGGTTTTATATTTACATTTGGACACTGGGTCTGATACATTAAAAGAAAGTGTGGTCAGAAATATACTGGAATGCTGTGAGTCTGAGAACCCAGAGTCTCTATGGCAACGCTCTCCCCAAAACACAAACAGGCCGTGGGTTTCTCTCTAGGAGAGAAAAAGAGTGAAGGGGAGAGTGCAGAGAAAATGTTTTCCCAAGTGCTCAAGGCTGGGACCAAAGGTTCCTGGGCCCTGCTCATGTGGGAATGCTCCCTGACCACCGAGGTATTTACTGAAATGATCAGAGATTGGCTGCTGTGTCTTGCCCTGGCTGGTGTGCAAGTCTTGGGCTGAATGCATCCCCTTTTGTCCCCAAAGCATCTTTAGTTCTGGTGTGTGTGTGTGTGTGTTCTTGCTAGAGAGGGTGTGTGGATTGTGTGTTCTTGCTGGTGTGTTTGTGGATTGTGTGTGTTCTTGATGGAACACGTAAGACGAGGTATGTGTTAATGGAGACAGGAAGCTGAGTGTGGAGGACTAGACAGGCCCCTTGGATGAACAACAGAGACAAGTCACTCATCTCCATGACTTCCTGAGACTGGCCAGCCTGGGTTTGAAAAAGGTCTTTGTCAAACGTCCGCAGCCACCACTGTTGTTTTTCTATTCATCACTTGTCTGTCTGTCTGTCTCTGTGTCTGTTTGTCTGTCTCTCTGTGTCTGTGTCTGTATCTGACTCTCTCTCTCTCTCTCTCTCTCTCTCTCTCTCTCTCTCTCTCTCTCTCTCTGTCTGTCTGTCTGTCTGTCTGTCTGTCTGTCTGTCTGTCTGTCTGTCTGTCTGTCTCTCTCTCTCTCTCTCTCTCTCTCTCTCTCTCTCTCTCTCTCTCTCTCTCTCTCTCTCTCTCTCTCTCTCTCTCTCTCTCTCTCTCTCTCTCTCTCTCTCTCACACACACTCTCACTCTCACTCTCTCTCTCTCCTCTGTAAGTGTCTCAGTGGAACTCGCCTCCGGGCTCCTGTGTTCAGCTCCTCCTGAACACTGTTCCATACCAGTTTGGCAGGCTTCACACTGGCCCCATTGTACTGAGACTAGCCTCTCCCCTTTCGGATGTACAAAGACCACAGGAGACTGGACTGTGACATCACTGGACCATGACATCACTGGGTGGGGCTGGGTGTATCTTCTCCGATCATCTGACATGTTGGACCCTAGTCAGCCCTGTCACAGACTGTGACTAAGGACAGCCTGCAGGCAGATGGTAGAATGGTCTCTTTTCTCCTCGCTGGCTGGCTGGACGGCCACAGATAAACGGTTGATTTGAATCAAGCGCAGGGTGAGGAGAGTACCATGTTCCTATGACCTACTGTCAGCCATGGTGCATCCACAGCTGCAGAGTGGATTGTTAATGGACAGTGATACTACATCAGATTTTGTATGGTGTCTGAATGACTGAACTGTCTGTTCCCTTTTACGGTGTGACAAACAAACAGTTTCATTTCACCATGGTGAGCAAGTAGTGGTGGGTAGGGCAGTAGAGGCAGGTAAGTTACTAGAGGTCTGTAGGGCTATAGTGGTGGGTAGGGCAGTAGAGGAGTGTAGGGCAGGAGAGGTGGGTAGGGCAGTAGAGCCAGGAAAGGAAGTAGAGGTCTGTAGGGCTATATTTGGGGGTAAGGCAGTAAAGGAGTGTAGGTTAGTAGAGGTGGGTAGGGCAGTAGAGGTCTGTAGGGCTATAGTGGGGGGTAGGGCAGTAAAGGAGTTTATGGCATCAGATGAGAGTAGGGCAGCAGAGGAGAGTAGGGCAGCAGATGAGGGTAGGGCAGCAGAGGAGGGTAGGGCAGCAGAGGAGGGTAGAGCAGCAGATGAGAGTAGGGCAGCAGAGGAATGTAGGGCAGTAGAGGCATGTAGGGCTATAGTGGGGGGTAGGGCAGTAGAGGTCTGTAGGGCTATAGTGGGGGTAGGGCAGTTGAGGAGGGTAGGGCAGTAGAGGTCTGTAGGGCAGTAAAGGCGGGTGGGGCAGTAGAGGTCTGTAGGGCTATAGTGGGGGGTAGGGCAGTAGAGGAGTGTAGGGCAGCAGAGGTCTGTAGGGCTATAGTGAGGGGTAGGGCAGTAGAGGAGTGTAGGGCAGTACAGGTATGTAGGGCTATAGTGGAGGGTAGGGCAGCAGAGGTCTGTAGGGCTATAGTGGGGGGTAGGGCAGCAGAGGTGTGTAGGACAGTAGAGGAGGATAGGGCAGCAGAGGTGTGTAGGGCAGTAGAGGAGGGTAGAGCAGTAGAGGCGGGTAGGGCAGTAGAGGTCTGTAGGGCAGCAGAGGAGTGTAGGGCAGCAGAGGAGGGTAGGGCAGCAGAGGAGGGTAGGGCAGCAGAGGTCTGTAGGGCTATAGTGGGGGACAGGGCAGTAGAGGAGTGTAGGGCAGTAGAGGTCTGTAGGGCTATAGTGGTAGGTAGCGCAGTAGAGGTAGGGAGGGCATCAGAGATGTGTGGACTCGGGAGAGGTGAGAGATTTGCAGTGTGCTCCACAGCAGGAAACGCTGTGACAAAAGAGGGAAAGAGCTTGCGGTGGACGTGATGAGGAGATCCCTCATGATCAGCTGAACAGCTGTTTCCTGTCTTCGGAGGGACATGAATAAACCAGCACTGACATCGTGACAACAAATTTGGGATGCGTCTAAGAGAACAGCTCCCTTCACATCACACCCACAGGGTGTGTCGTGGTTTGAGCTTGATTCTGAAGCTGTTATCTCTGTGTCTGGTCTGTGTGGAGCGCGGTCTGTTATCTCTCTCCCAGCCCTGGTCCACCTCCAGGCCCAGATAAGGGACAGAGGGGAGGAAGGATCCAGTGTTTCTTTTGGAGAGAACAGCCAAGGGAGCAGAGTTCCTGTCTGATAGAGGGTTGGGTTAGATTATGTGTTATTAGACGGAGAGCTTGCAGGAGCAATCTTACAACTGTTGTTGGAGAGAGGACTTAGTTAACTAATCTCCAATGTGCTTTCTGAGAGAAGGCTTGTCAGTCAATCTTTGACGTGCTATTAGAGATTGGTTAGCTAAAAAGGGCTAGGCTACTCATCTCTAATGTGCTTTTCCTGTTGTGTGTTAACCAGAGCTGAGACAGCAGCACTTCTCCCTGTCTCTCCCCCGCTGGTCTCCCATGAGCCGCTGTCATGTCTCATCAGCACAGGCCTGACACACTATAGGTGTGAGACAATGCAATACAATAAAACAGCTGGTCTCTCTTAGAGACTGCCGCCCATGACTCCTTCAGTGAAATCCTGCGTGTCCTGGGATGAGGGAGACAGCTCCCTGAGAGACCGCGGGGAGGGGACGTGAAGAAGAAGAGGGAGAGAGAGAGAAAGGAAGGGAAAGAGAGAGAAGTAGAGGCAGGGAGGGACAGGAGGGAAGAAGAGGGGGATAGAGGGACGGAGAGGGAGTGAGGGAGAGAGAAAGGGAGGGAGATAAATAGAGGGAGGAGGGAATGAGAGGGAAGGAGCGAGAGAGTGGGAGAGGAGGAGGGAGAAAGAGCGGGAGAGAGGGAGGGAGGGAGATAGAGGGAGGGGTAGAAAAAGGGAGGGAAAGAGGGATACACGTGGTATGGGCTTGAAGGTCTTGGCTCTCAGCCTGGACAGTGGCAGGATGCCATTGTCTCCTGTCTCTCTGCTACTCTCATCTATCTGAAACCTTAGTGTGCCTGCCAGCCCACCTGTGCCGAACGATTATGTGCTACCCTGGAGGGTGTGTGTGTGTGTGTGTGTGGGGGGGGGGGGGGGTTGTGAGGTGGTGCCAGGGTGGCCAGGGCCCCTCAGGGCAGCAAGGAGGTTCTGGGGTCAATTTCACAACCTTTTTCATCATTACATCAGCCTCTTTCATTTGTTGTAAATGCCTGATCATCTGACCCACACTGAGCTGAACCTGTGGGAGAGGGAGGACAGAATAGGGAGGGGGGAGGGAAGGAGGAGGGAGAGAGAGAGGAAGGGAGAGGCGGTGGAGCGAGGGAGGAAGGGAGGGGGAGAGGAAGAGGGAGGGGGAGGGGGAAAGGGAGGGAGGGGCTGGCCTAGGATCCAACTCCCACATCTGCTCCGTCAGCAAATTGATCAGGCCCTCTCATGCAGACAGAGAGGAGACAAATAAGACAAATAAATAGGAAAGCAATGTTTGCAGCTGAAGAGCATCTGTGGTTCACGTCCACACATCTGCAGAGCGTTAGAGAAGGAGACGTCAAGGGAATATGTAAGGAGATGTAAGGAGTGAGGGATGGAGGGAGGGGTGGAGAGAGGGAGGGAGGGTGGAGAGAGGAGTGGAGGGAGGCAGGAGGAGAGATGGATGCAGGAACAGAGAGACAGATGGAGGGGAGGATGGCTGGAGAGAGAGAGAGAGAGAGAGAGAGAGAGAGAGTGAGAGATGGAGGTTACCCCTCTGATGTGGGATTGAGATGGTGAGATGGTGGCAATAAGGATAAAGAATGACACTCATGCAATTGACAACAACGCCAAAGACACTAATCATGATGACCAGTGGGACAGTGGGACAATGCTCCAGTCGCACACAGTCCTTCTAATCAGCCTGGACGGAGCACTCCAGGAAGCAGTTATCCAATCAACAGCAGGCGCCTCATTAGTGACCTCTGACCCTGGAAGTGGCTGGGATAATCCGTGTGACGCTGGCAGCCGGCAGACCAACTGGGGGTTTAATCTGGAGCGGATCTGATCTGAGATGTGGCAGGCTGGGGAGGCTCAGCTGTCGCTACGGATACGCTCCCGGATTGCTCCCCAAGTCTCCTCTCTGTTGCCATGGCTGACTGGCTGACTGGATAGCTTGATAACTGGTTGGCTGACTGACTAACTGACTGACTGGCTGTTAGATTGACGAATTTCTCAAGACCTGAAAAAGGAGACAATTGTAAAACAGATGAATGGACTATAATGGATAAAAACTAAAGTACTGTATGAATTCTGTTGTTTTTGAGTTCTGGTTTCAAGTAGGGACGATGGATTGTGGGGTAGAGGGGGTGGGCCCGTGGGTGGAGTTGGGGTCCCCGGAGAGTGGACCTGGTCACATGCTAGAGACCCATACTCTTTTTCCCATCCAGTGAGACTGTTGGCTGGTGTACTGAAAGCTCAAGACAGCTGGTAGATAAATCGGATCTCTTGGTCTTTTATGTCCCCAACAGACTGTTCTATTTGAGGATTTATTGTAGACGGAGGAAATATTATTTTATGATGTAAGGCAAAATATATTTTCTCTGCCATGAAGAAGCTGTGGCTCAGAAGAGTACGGTTGTTTCTAAACTTTTTACCTCTTTATTCTGGTGAACGGAGAGTCCTTGGAAAGCATGGGTGGATTTTCTTCCTTAGAGGCGGTTCGGTTTGTGGGATTTGAATTTGAGAGGGGCTGAGGTTGGGCCTTTGTGAGGTCACACATTCCACAGCTCTTCTGGAACACTGATAGTTCTGGAGTACAATCCCAACGGAACCCCTATGCTTAATCTGCCTTAATCTGAAATGGCACTGTTTCATTCAAAAACTCTTGGCCCAGTGTGAGTGTGTGTGTAGGTCTGTGGCCAAGAGGGCTATCTGTCGTAATTGAAGGAGGCTGATTTAAAACAATAAGAGTTGTCTGTTGGCAGCCCAGTGAGGCTGCATAGCTTGTTAGCTGAATGGACTTCTGTTTGGTATCCAGGCTACCACATTGTTTCCATGGGAGGGAACAGAACTGTGTGGTCCAGTCAGGTCACAGCGATTCAATTGTCCTGTTTCCACAGTTTTGGGAACCCACTAAATATGTTTATGTACTTTGGCCAACAGTACTGTTGCTATAGGCTTATATACTGTACCAGAACAGACCACAACTTCACAATCTGTCTGAAAGTCTATTGGTGTGTTTGTGTGCGTATGGAAGTGTTTGAGTGTGTGTGTCGGAGGTTAGCAATGCAGCAGTTCTTGTTCCTTGTTCGAGAAATGAAAATCCAGCACGTTTTTCCTAAGCGATGTCAGGCTGAAACTCTCCAGTAGGCGGAAAGCATTCCTTGAACTGTCAATCACTCTTACTGTGTGCGTGTGCATGTGTGAACCCTGTCACCATAAACACATTAATGTCAACCTCATGTCTACAAATCACACTAATGAAAATCACCTTTTAAACAGGGTCATTAATCAACTGTAAAAGTAAGCTGAAACTAAATCCCTCTTCTATGACAGTTAACTTCACTTTAACTCCAATCCTCTCAGTCGAGGCCAGGTAACTAAGTCAGTTAAGAACTTGATCTATACATGGTATGCATGGTAATTCATCTCCCTGAACAGGTGAAACACACATATAATTACAAATGCCCTAAGCAATGATAATATTGCTTTTTCTAACTCCTGTTTCCACAGAGGCAGGAAGAGGGATGGAGAGAGGGAGACGGCCTTCCACTGTGATGGCAGGTAAATGGAGCGGTGAAGGCTGCTGTCCTGCTGTACCTCCCACACACACACACACACACACACTCCCACAGCTACTGGAGGGGATAGGTGTTATGTTGACAGGCTGCGTGTTGAGGCGTGGGACAGGTGGGCAGGGCTGGAGGGCTGCAGACTGCGGCGGGGGACAGGTGGGCAGGGCTGGAGGGCTACAGACTGCGGCGGGGGACAGGTGGGCAGGGCTGGAGGGCTGCAGACTGCGGCGGGGGACAGGTGGGCAGGGCTGGAGGGCTGCAGACTGCGGCGGGGGACAGGTGGGCAGGGCTGGAGGGCTGCAGACTGCAGCGGGGGACAGGTGGGCAGGGCTGGAGGGCTGCAGACTGCGGCGTGGGACAGGTGGGCAGGGCTGGAGGGCTGCAGACTGCGGCGGGGGACAGGTGGGCAGGGCTGGAGGGCTGCAGACTGCGGCGGGGGACAGGTGGGCAGGGCTGGAGGGCTGCAGACTGCGGCGGGGGACAGGTGGGCAGGGCTGGAGGGCTGCAGACTGCGGCGGGGGACAGGTGGGCAGGGCTGGAGGGCTGCAGACTGCGGCGGGGGACAGGTGGGCAGGGCTGGAGGGCTGCAGGGTTGGGTAGGGTGAAGGTTAACATGGTAGCTGGAGCTACTCATCTTACATGGATACAAATGATACTAAGGAGAGAGAGGTAGGTAGGTAGAGAAACAGGAAGATGGATATACAATATATACGGTTTATATTTACAAAGTACGCATAGATTAGATTAGATCTTTATTGATCCCTCAGAGGGAAATTGTTAAATTATTTATAGGTTTTACAGGGTGGTGGAGAGAATTTGTATAAAAGTCACGTTGGGTGCTGATATGAACTACAAGCAGATTAGATAGTTAATAATTGCAGTCAAGGTCTGCGATCGCGTGTTGTTGTAGAAACTTTTGAGATCCTGATTACCCATCTTAACAACATCTAGTAACATCATGATCTGGTCCAACTAAACATCCCATGTCCTTTGTCATTGTCGTTGTGGTTAACTGAGAGCCACCCATGGTTCATGACTAAACTCAAGCAGGAAGTCATGACAAGAAGCTGGTCAACAGTATAGAAAGTTTTATTAGGGATTACAAATTCAAAGCAGCAGGACTTGGGTACAGCCTTGTTTTTCCTACAAACAGTGAGTCCTGAAACAAGGTTCCACTATACAGAATAGTTCATAATAAACACGACGACAGTAACAGTCATAGAATACTAAAGCACATTCTTCCTTCTAGAATGATTTGTCAGCATAGGTTCTGATCTATGGTTCTATAAGCTACCTTCTACAGGCAAAAGGTAATGGTTCATATAACTCAACGTCATAGGGGAAAATAAAGATCAACAGGGTAATACTTGCTCCAATAAAACGTGTTACTGTGGAGATTTGTTCATCTTTTATTCCTTCATTTCTCCCACAGTACAGTGCCTCATGAAATGCTCCAGGTATTGTCTTAACAAACCAATAAATAAACCTTGTCTTTAGACAAAATGAACAAATAAAATCAATTAAAATCCAAATATAACAGTTTTCAAGGTCCAGAACATTGCTTGTCATCCTGTAACAGGAGACCCATGTCTTGAAATAATCCTCTTTAAATAATAACCAGACGTTTTTTTTTTTACTTTACCCCAGATTTTTCTTTCTTCCCCATTGTCATTTTTGATCAGGAATGTTGACGGGCAGCCAAATGATACATGTGGGTCCTAAACGCCGTCCTGGTTATGTAGCTGCTCCTGAACAGCACCTGCAGCATGTGTCTCAGAGGCCAGACTCCTCAACCTGTCAGCATGTTCCTGTCAGTGCTCCACCCCCTCACCCCCAGAGCACGTCTCCCACCTCTCCCACCCCCTCACCCCCAGTCCCTCAGATCGAACCGTAGCGAAAGGGCTTCTCAACGTGAAATATATTGAAAATAAAAGAAGTCGGTTTGATTGCAGTTCACTACAAGTGAGATTTAATGTGTAAACATGACATAAGCCGTTACGATGCCATAAAGGAGGACTTTTCAGTGTTGGGGGGGGTAACAGAGTGTTTGCGGGGTGGGGGGGCTGCGGGGGGGGGGGGGGGCACAGCACTGACATAAAAGTCCTGGGCCAGCTCTGCCTCTAACAGTACATGCGGGTGATCCAGGAGGACAATCAGACCTCAGGAACACGACCAACTACTATAGTAGTACTCATTTGTACTGTATATATACAGTACTATGCAGTAGTGGAGACTATTCAGACCCTGCCACTGCATATGTGATTAGTGCCCAGTAATGTCCTCCCTGTTGATCCTGGTTTTGGGGTCGGAGGGCAAACTGGGGCTGGGGAGACCAGCAGAGAGGACAGGTGCTGGAAGGCGAGGGCCTAGAGGCTGGGGTTCTGTGGGCTAGAGGCTAGACGCTGGGGTTCTGGGGTCTGGGGTGGAGGCTGAGGGGGGGGGGGGGGGGGGGGGCTGTGGGTGAGGGGTAGAAAAACATATCTAATAATAAACATAATAATATATAATAATCTAATACTGTGGAAGGTGGTGATGGTGCGTCTCGAGGCTCAGGCTCCTCAGGGCTCAGTGACTGCACCGGGCTCCTTCTCGTAGATGTAGCTTCCTACTCCGCCTGTGTTCACCCCTGGAAAACACGCACACACAAGCGCACGCGCCACGTTTCGGATATTGCAACTTGCAAAAGAATGCTTCTGGGCTGGGCCTCGTGTGGTGCAACAGAGAAACAGTTTGTCAGTGAACACACATGACATGGGAAGACTATGTGCCAATCACGCACATTATGCAACACTTCCTGTGCACAAGGACAGCCATGCGTGGCTCAGGGCGTTAACTGTGATCAAGTACAGCCATGCGTGGCTCAGGGCGCTAACTGTGCACAAGTACAGCCATGCGTGGCTCAGGGCGCTAACTGTGATCAAGGACATCCATGCGTCATGCTCAGTGTAACTGTGCCCAACGCAGTTCTATTCAAACAGCAGGAGCCTGCATGGCACGATAGCACCACCTAGTGTTTATTTGGAGAACACATTAGAGACGGGAGGCGTACCAACCTTTGGGCCCAAACAGGACAGCGTAGCACGGCTTGTGGCAGTAAGGTTGACCGTCATGCTGCGGGGGGGGGGGGAAACACAACACAGAGCGCTTCGTGGTACAGATGTATCTGAACACATTTAACAGAACCTCTGTCTACATTCACTACCTAACCCTTCCATGAACCCTCCCTTTGTTTTAGTCTTCTGCACTCTTTCATCCACATTACTCTCTCCCTCCATTCCTTTCTCCATTTCTACCTACCTACTTCCCCTCCCTTCATCCCCTTCTATTTCTTTCTCCTACCTCCATCGCTTTCTTCCCCTCCCTCCCTCCCTCCCTCCCTCCCTCCCTCCCTCCCTCCCTCCCTCCCTCCCTCCCTCCCTCCCTCCCTCCCTCCCTCCCTCCCTCCCTCCCTCCCTCCCTCCCTCCCTCACCTCTGCATGGCTCCCAGCAGTCAGGGTCTTGCTGCATCTCTCACAGCGCAGGCAGGGACGATGCCAGTCCTTCCCCAGCGATGTCACCTTCTCAGCTGTGATACACACACACACACATGTATGGTAAGCAAACAAACCACTTCCCAGGTTTCCACCACGAGGGCAGGTAGAACAGATGAAGCAGGTAGAGCAGATAAAGCAGGTAGAACAAATAAAGCAGGTAGAACAGATAAAGCAGGTAGAGCAGATAAAGCAGGTAGAGCAGATAAAGCAGGTAGAGCAGATAAAGCAGGTAGAGCAGATAAAGCAGGTAGAGCAGATAAAGTAGGTAGAGCAGATAAAGCAGGTAGAGCAGATAGAGCAGATAAAGCAGGTAGAGCAGATAAAGCAGATAAAGCAGGTAGAGCAGATAAAGCAGGTAGAGCAGATAAAGCAGGTAGAACAGATAAAGCAGGTAGAGCAGATAAAGCAGGTTGAGCAGATAAAGCAGGTAGAGCAGATAAAGCCGGTGGAGCAGGGAGAAAGTCCCTCACCAAAGTAGACCTTCTTGTTGCACCGAGGACACAGGTTGGCCTCTCCAGAGAAGGTGGTGATGCTGGCAGCTGAGAGAGAGAGAGGAGATATATATATAATACACTGTATAAAATGTGACGACACAAACGGACTCGATCTAAACATAGGACTGCAGCCCTGTGGCCTGCTCCTGTTGATACAACTCTGCCCCCCCCCACGCCCCCCCCCCCAGCAGGTCCTCTAGCCATGACTCAGCGCAAAACGCCCCCCCGCCCCGCCCACAACCTGGCACCTGCCCCCCCAGGAACACTCAGCACTTCCAGTAGGAAGGAAGTTCACCGCAATTTCCCCTTCAGCTGTTTTTCCCCTCGTCAGTCAATACTCTCATGTATCTTGTGCGCACGCACGCACACACACGCACAAAAGGCACTGTAGTCCGCAGGGGTGATCTTGGGTTCACACCGACTACGCACCAGACCGTACTAGACGATCGCAGAGTAGCGCACGCGAAAAAGCCTTTACCTTTCACCAGCGCCCTGGTGGGCGCAGCAGTCACCTTCTTCTCCGGGTCGGGGGCGGAGTCTACGGCGGTGGGGGCAGGCGGGCTGTTGACCGGAGCCTCGTAAACGTAGGAGCCCGCCCCGCCGATGTTCACACCTGCGGGACGCCACAAGGCAGGGACCCCAGAAAACGTTAGTCTCACTCGACACTACCGCTTTGAAATAAAGCATGCGTTTGTGGGATCGGCAGTGATGTGCGTCGCACCTTTTGGCCCAAAGAGGGCAGCATAGCAGGGCTTGTGGCAGTAGGGCCTTCCATCGTGCTGGAGGACAGAGAAGACACGTTAAACTGGGAAGCTGCTGCTAGTTTTTCGTTTCATTGTTGTATGTTTTTTTTGCATCTTTCCTTGTGATATTTTGCTTCTACTCCATCTTTGTATATTTTCTGATGCTGTGAGTATTTTTTTATGTACAGTATTTTTTTGGTTTTTGGATGCCACTGCGCAGATGTTGCTTGCCAGTGTCAAAAGAATGTCACTGTCCTGATGACAAAATGCTATTCGGTGCATGTGACTGAGAGGAGGGATAGGCCGAAAAAGGAGAGATGAAGAGAGACGAGAGAAAGGAGAGGAGGAGGAGAGAGGAGAAGGACAGTTAATAAATGACATGAGACTGGAACTGACAACCGCAGCTTGGCAATATCCGTCTTAATCTTCAAGGGACTGCCATAATTCATAATGTGATCATACAATAATAGACAAACATCTTTTAAATAAGTTAGAATTCAATATTGAGTGTGTGTGCGTGTCTGTCTGTGTGCATGCGTGTGCATGCGTGTGTATCTGGGGGGAGAGAGAATGTGAGATAGTGTGTGAAAAAAGGAATCTGGCTGGCGTTCCACTTTCCATTTCACAGTGCTGTCCGTGTCACTTCCTCCACCAGATAATGACATCAACAGTATCCAGGAGACTGACTGTTGATCCATCAAACACCAACAGTGGGAAAACGTATCTGGAGAGTGAGGGTGTCTGTGTTGAAGTGTCTGTATACAGTCGGGCTCAATCCCAACACACCCATTGCCCCTACCTTGGAAATCATCGGCAATGATTAAGTCTTTTCTTAATGAATAAAGATTTACAAAAATATGATAACCATTGTCTTAGTTGAATGCCATTTCAATGTATTCCAGGCGTTTTTCTTTATAACGAGCAACCAGCTCCGCCACCAGTAGCAGCAAAAGGAACAGCAAAAGGCTATTACACATCGCTAGTATGCTGATGTCTCGAGCAGCTCGTTCTAACATCGCTTTAAGGCTGAGAAGTGCAGGACATCATTCCATGTCGCATCTCCTCCCTTTGATGGCATATGACACCTGAAATAGAGCTCAGGTTCAGCATCAATGGGCTACTGATGTATCGGAGTCTTGAAGGGTTGTCCCGTTTCGTAGGGATGATTTCGACCACCGCCCCTTGTAACTCTGGAATGAAGATCTCCATTGAAAAGGTTTTAGTCTAGGACTAGGCTTGATCCATGTCTGGGAAACTGGGCCTCAGGATTTGAGCAAAGTTGAAAAGCGAGGGGCACTTGAAAGAGGGCGTGTGTGTGTGACAGAGAGGAGGCTGAGGGTGTGTGAGTGACTGAGTTCATATGCGTGTGTGTGTGCGTGTTTGCCTTCGAGTCCAGAGGAGGATGAAGAGGATAAGGGTGGCACCGGCGCCATGGGAACCACGCCCACACCACGGATGCCAGGGAAACACACTACCCCACAATGCACCTCACCACACGTGGCATCTCCGGACTCAGAGCCGCACGAGTTTCTTCTCCCAGAATGCCCTGGGGCAGCGAGCGCCGCTCTGTTCTGGTGTATTGACCGTGCGAAAGAGCGCTGGCGTCACACAGAAACACACACGTCCTTCGGTGGCATAGCGAACGTCGCTGACTAAGCACTAATGGTTCTCTCAGGACAACGATGCATTCACACGTGTCTTTGTCCCCAAGTCTGCTCTGGCCTGGCCTGGCCTGGCCTGGCCCAGTCCTTGAACAACAATGATCTACAATCTGTGCTTCTGTTTTACTGCAGCACCATCCAGACCATACAGATGGCTTATCCATCCCAGCCCCACCCACTCACTTCCTGGTCCCGTCCTCCACTTCCTGGTCCCACCAGGAAGCTTCTTGGCAGCACCCTTTGCACATCTTGATTTGACAATACACCCACACATCCATCCGTCTTATTCATCTATCCATCCACACACCCACACACGTCCATCCATCCACGCCCATCCATCCATCCATCCATACACTCACACATCAATCAATCTATTCAACTATTACGTTTACATTTTACGTGTTCATTTAGCGCTTTTATCCAAAGCGACTCACGAGAGAGCTTTACAAAAAGTGCATAGGTCAATGATTATACACAACGAAATAAAATGCCCTAAAATATTATAAGGAAGGCAAAACGTATTTTTAATCACATTTCAATGATATCATGGTTAAGGTATTTAAATATTTCAGAGATTCCTCCGCGTACCACTAGAAGAGGGCACGAGTACCACCAGTGGTACCAGAGTGTACTTGGAGGAAAGCAATCAACAGTAATATAATTCACAGACAGTACAAGCAGTTAAAGCAGTTACAACTAACCAACAAGTGCAGAAAGTCTCTCAATAAGTGTCTTTGTGTTCCTGGAGGAAATAAACTAACATCTGATCCAACAAATAATCTATCAACAAACTATCCAGAATCCATACATTCAAAAATCCATCCATCTGCTCATCCATCAATCCATCCACTCAACCATGCATCACTCAACCATGCATCACTCAACCATGCATCACTCAACCATGCATCACTCAACCATGCATCACTCAACCATGCATCACTCAACCATGCATCCTTTTATTCACTCACACATCCACCCATCTGTCCTTTCATCCACCAATCAGAGCATCTGACCTATCATCTATTTAATCATTTATCCATCCACCCCGCCCCTTGAAGCCTTGGGGGGCACAGCCACCATCTTACTGTTAAGACAACAGTCCCCACCTACGACCATGAGCCGGAACCCCCCCAGGGAGCTGCGGTCCTCTCTCGGCCCACGGACGAGAGGTCGCGCTGGGCTTCACCCCCTCCCTCGCCGTCCTCCTTCGGGAGGCCAGCTATGGGGCTGCTGGCTCTCTGACCTCTGCATACTGGGTCTAGGATTAGATATCGCCGTCCGCTCTCTTTATCCAACCCTCCATCCAGCAATGCCAAAGCATTCCTTAATCCCCCCCTCACACACTCCCCTCCCCCCCCCCCTCCAACCCCAGCTCATAGCCCCTTGTCCGTTTCCATGACGATAGGGCACAGACTTTTTCCGAGTGCAGTCAGGCTCTTGTCATGGCAACACACAGCCGAGGGCGGTATTTGGGTGCTATCCATGGAGTGGACAGAGACAGAGAGAGACAGAGAGCGACAGAGAGAGACAGAGAGCGACAGAGAGAGACAGAGAGAGACAGAGAGAGACAGAGAGCGACAGAGAGCGACAGAGAGGCCGAGAGAACATGCACATGTAATCATATGTTGGGATTAAAAGACGGAGCGGCATCCTCTGGGGCTTGCTGGGCAATTGCTTCAGTGTCCAGCACTCTGTAGAGACAGGAAGCAGGTCCTGTATCTCTATGGGCGGAACGCACACACTCTCCTTACTATGGAGACACACACACACTGTCACAGAGAGTCGAGGTGGACACTGCACGTTAGTAGAGGTCAGGCAGGCAATAACATAAGCCCCGAGCCTGAGGGGGAGATGAGCCGGCCTCATCCCAGTAATGGCTCTGTCTGCAGATCGCCCCCAGCAAGGGGAACGCTAGCACACAATGCTAGCACACAATGCTAGCACACATTGCTAGCACACATTGCTAGCACACATTGCTAGCACACATTGCTAGCACACAATGCTAGCACACAATGCTAGCACACATTGCTAGCACACAATGCCAGCACACATTGCTAGCACAAAACGCTAGCGCACAACGCTAGCGCACAACGCTAGCACACAATTTAAGCACAGCTCCCAGAAAGGGGAATGCCAGCATAGACCCTGAGCACAGAACGCTAGCACATAGTGGGTGTGCTGTGGGTCATCAGTAGTCAGTGTGATGGGATTAGAGAGAGAGGAGAGAGCTGATGAGCCCATCTGAATGAGTGGAATGTTACATGATCAATACTTCGACCACTGCAATAATCCCCTTCCCCCATTCCAATACTCACTGATCATCTACCCTACATACGGTTTGTTGCATGTGCTGGAGTCCACATTTGAGTGTGTGTGTGTGTACAGTGTGTGTACAGTGCGTGTGTGGCGTACCTCAGCATGCCCCCCTGCGTTCAGAGTCTTGTTGCAGCGTTCACACTTCAGACAGAACTTGTGCCAGTCCTTCCCCAGCGATGACACCTTCTCAGCTACACGAGGCAGGATGGGGGGGGGGGGGGGGGTGGGGGGGAGCAAAAAGATGATTAGTGAATAGATTTCATTACAGTGCAGCATTCATGGAAGACTTGGGACTACCTTTAACTGGGCCAAATTCTCTCTTTTTTTCAAATCCATTAGGGCTTTCTGGTCTTTGTATCCTCTTAGAAAGAAGCTTTCTCAGAGGATAACTGTGTGGAAAGGGGATATTCATAGCTTGATAAATGACAGTATGACGATTTATCTGTGTGCCAGACTAAATCCAGTTTGAAAGGCTGTAGTAGGAACTTTCACACACACATTACACACACACACCAGGATGTTGTGCTGGTCCCAGTGGGATAGACAGACATAAGTCCAGCTGGACAGCAGTCTCCACAGCCAATCCACATCGCTCTGTACATCCCCCTCCCTCCCTCCCTCCCTCCCTCCCTCCCTCCCTCCCTCCCTCCCTCCCTCCCTCCCTCCCTCCCTCCCTCCCTCCCTCCCTCCCTCCCTCCCTCCCTCCCTCCCTCCCTCCCTCCCTCCCTCCCTCCCTCCCAGACCTGGTCGGAGGGGTCCTAATTATACTCTTCCATTTATACATCATAACACACGACAGTGTTAACAATGGTGCAGGGTAGAGGGGCAGGGGCAGCCAAGCCCTTGGAGGAAACACCTTCTCTTATCACGGTCGCCAGGACACAGTCAGCCGGACGCCAGGGTCCCTTTACACTCCCTCTCTCTCCCTCTCCCTCTCTCCCTCCGTCTTTCTCTCTCCCCTCCCTCATCGCTCTCCCTCCCTCATCGCTCTCCCTCCCTCCCTCCCTCCCTCCCTCCCTCCCTCCCTCCCTCCCTCCCTCCCTCCCTCCCTCCCTCCCTCCCTCCCTCCCTCCCTCCCTCCCACACCCTCATCTCTCTCTCCCCCTCCCTCCCTCCCTCCCTCACCCTCATCTCTCCCTCCCTCCCTCCCTCCCTCCCACACCGTCATCTGTCTCTCCCCCTCCCTCCCTCATCTCTCTCACTCCCTCCCTCACTCCCTCCATGCTCTCTTCACCCCCCCCCCCCCTTTCTTCCTCCGCTTTCTCCCTATTAACGTTAACCTTTCCTGCCTGAGTAGGATTGTTTTACAGCCCTGCATCCCCCCCCCCCCCCCCGGAACTGCCCACAGGGCTGGCTCTATCTCCAATCAGCCTGGCTGTTTCACTGTCAATTACACTAAAACAAAAAGGAACGAGGACCTCTTTGCAGAGTATACCCACACACACACACAACAACTGCTGTCAGAGAGGCCAGAGATAGGGACAACTCCACCAACAGACACTTCACTACACTCCCAGGCCTAGGACACTTCAGCCGGGGGGGAGGGGGGGGGGGGTGCCCCCCTGCCCCTGTCATTGTGTGTGTGGGAGATGAAGCTGCACAGTTCCAACAGCTCCTTGGTTTATAGGGCTGTAGTGTCTGTCTGATCAACGAGCATGTGAGGTTTGAGTTACAACCCAGACAGGTCTGTGTGTGTGTGTGAGTTTGGTGGCCCTGCCTGCTATCCTTCTCCCTGTCCCTCCACCCATCCCATATATAGCATCTGAGAGAGACAGAGAGGGAGAGTGATACATAGTGACAGAGAGAGAGAGAGTGAGAGACAAGTGTTTGGGCGAGAGAGCGAGAGACTGTGTCCCGCCTTTCTAATGAAAGGGCTCTTCCGCTCATTATGGTAACTAGAGGAGGGTAAATGTGTGCACTCGGACAAACCAACCCAAACTCCAGGACTTCCCAGAGGCTTTCCTCTGCTGTGGGAGTCAGCGCCGTCAATATTGATGAGGCGGGAAAAGCTGCTATGTCCAGAGTTCAGCCTCGGCTGGGTCACCGTGGCTCAGTCTAACCCCCAAAACACAAGACAATACAGCACAGCACGGCTTTCCTGTGGCACCATAGCCAGGCCCAAACAAACCTCCAGGTCCGTCCTTCATTGGCAGCGTGACCTGTGTGTCATTACTCATGAGGCAGCGTGTGATTGGTTGTGGGTGATCTGCTGCTGCTGATGATGATGATGATGGTTAAGAGGACCCTCATTGAGACAGGGCCCAGAAAGCACCAGACATATGATACCTGCATTAAGCTGCTTAGCTGTGGAGCTCCTGAGCTAAGCCCTCCAGCATCTGGCTCAGACCGGTCCTGTCAACACAGACCTGGCTAGATTCACTACGCTGCACTCTCTAACGCAACTCTCCAGAACCCTCCAGAACCCATGCTGCGCTGTGGTTTCACGCTCACCTAATACCTCCCAGCACTTTTACAAAGCCAGACTTCCAAACTAGCGGAGGAGGAACTCTGACCTCTGGTGATACCCTGACCCGGTCACCAGTACGTAGGCCCAAAGTCTTTCCTACTCTGAGGAAAACGGAGATGAACACCTGACAGTAGGGCCACAGCACTGTCATTCCTGCCCTGTCATGGTCCATCTGGGGAGGGAGGGAGGGAGAAAGGGAGAGAGAGAGACCAGAGAGAGAGACAGAGAGAGCTCTCCCAGCCCAGTTTCCTGTCCTGTCTCCTCTACCACTGAATATTGGAGTCATACGCCAACTAATAGAATCAGCAATAAGTAGGAAAACGTATCCGCTGAAGATGAAATACGGCCCTCTGTAAACATGCCAAGGCCAATAGGAGAAGCTTGAACAGAGAGGAGGGAGGGCTCTAAACACGCCAGGGCCAATAGGAGAAGCTGGAACAGAGAGGAAGGAAGCTCAGCGCTCCTTCTCTGTGAGGAGTCCCGATACTGGAGCTGGATCACAACAAGACATCTCTCTAAAAACATCAGCTGGAGGATGGTTCTGGAACCTGATCCTCCCAGTCAGACATATGCTTTCTGGGTAGTGGGAGTCCCTTCTGTGTGTTCGTATTAGAACTGGGAGGATGGACTGGATAGAGACCAGTATGAGAGAGCGGAGGTCTGGTGTGTGTGAGGACTGGAGAGAGACTAGTATGAGAGAGCGGAGGTCTGGTGTGTGTGAGGACTGGAGAGAGACCAGTATGAGAGAGCGGAGGTCTGGTGTGTGTGAGGACTGGAGAGAGACCAGTATGAGAGAGCGGAGGTCTGGTGTGTGTGAGGACTGGAGAGAGACCAGTATGAGAGAGCGGAGGTCTGGTGTGTGTGAGGACTGGAGAGAGACCAGTATGAGAGAGCGGAGGTCTGGTGTGTGTGAGGACTGGAGAGAGACCAGTATGAGAGAGCGGAGGTCTGGTGTGTGTGAGGACTGGAGAGAGACCAGTATGAGAGAGCGGAGGTCTGGTGTGTGTGAGGACTGGAGAGAGACCAGTATGAGAGAGCGGAGGTCTGGTGTGTGTGAGGACTGGAGAGAGACCAGTATGAGAGAGCGGAGGTCTGGTGTGTGTGAGGACTGGAGAGAGACCAGTATGAGAGAGCGGAGGTCTGGTGTGTGTGAGGACTGGAGAGAGACCAGTATGAGAGAGCGGAGGTCTGGTGTGTGTGAGGACTGGAGAGAGACCCGTATGAGAGAGCGGAGGTCTGGTGTGTGTGAGGACTGGAGAGAGACCAGTATGAGAGAGCGGAGGTCTGGTGTGTGTGAGGACTGGAGAGAGACCAGTATGAGAGAGCGGAGGTCTGGTGTGTGTGAGGACTGGAGAGAGACCAGTATGAGAGAGCGGAGGTCTGGTGTGTGTGAGGACTGGAGAGAGACCAGTATGAGAGAGCGGAGGTCTGGTGTGTGTGAGGACTGGAGAGAGACCAGTATGAGAGAGCGGAGGTCTGGTGTGTGTGAGGACTGGAGAGAGACCCGTATGAGAGAGCGGAGGTCTGGTGTGTGTGAGGACTGGAGAGAGACCAGTATGAGAGAGCGGAGGTCTGGTGTGTGTGAGGACTGGAGAGAGACCAGTATGAGAGAGCGGAGGTCTGGTGTGTGTGAGGACTGGAGAGAGACCCGTATGAGAGAGCGGAGGTCTGGTGTGTGTGAGGACTGGAGAGAGACCAGTATGAGAGAGCGGAGGTCTGGTGTGTGTGAGGACTGGAGAGAGACCGGTTTATGGGTTGGCTGTGCAGCAATCCAGTGTGTGTAATTAGGGAAGGATAATAAGGAGCGAGTGGTTTAAGCAGGGGCGTTCGGGGAAGAGGGCCTCTAATGGGCTCTCTCCCCACAGGCATAATTACACCTCCTTAATTAGAAAACACTAACGAGATGGCATAGCTCAACCCTGCCAGGCTAGCAGACCTCTGGGGCCAGGGGGACAGGTGAGGAGGGAGGGAGGGATTGAGATAGAGATGAAGGGATGGAGAGAGGGATGAAGAGGAGTAGATGATCTTCAGCTTGGCAGATAAATAAGCACGCCGGGGGAGGGGGCGCTGTGCTCTTATCACTCAATAACATGATTACAGTGTGTGTGTGTGTGTGTGTGTGCGCGTGTGTGGTGAAATGGCTGAAGAAAGACTATCAATCAATCAATCAATCAAGCAATAAGGGACTCGATGATGGGAGAGATTGAGAAAGAGATTGAGAGAGAGAGGAGGGCACATTATGCCATTAAATGTGATGAGCAACATCATCCATCGCTCTTTAATCAGCATAAATGACTCCAGTGTTACGCTTATCCACCCATCAATCTCCATCTACATTCTTTCCCCACATACTCACTGACAACACAAACACACATTGCATGTTCCCACACACACACACACACACACACACACACACAGAGCAGTAGGGCGTGTATTTGAGTGACACATTAAGACGGTTAAAAAACGTTCAAATGTGGTAACGTTCTTAATTGTCCAAATATAGCCTAGTGCATATCAGGCCATGATGTTAGACACTCGGGTAAATATTTCCATGTAATGCCTGGTTGGGCTCATTTGTGCTGAAGGCCACCACACTGTGGACCCATCTGTTCTGCTCCCTCCTACTGGAAACCCCCTCCACCTCCCCCCTCCCTCCTTATTCCTGTCCCTCCATTCTCCCCTATCCTCTCCTGCATTCTTCCACCTGTCCAATCCCCCTCCATCCGCCCCTCCTCCCCACCCCCTCCATCCCCTATTTTCTCCTCTTTCCCCCCCCCCCTCTCTTCCCCCCCCTCCTCTTCCCCCCCTCCTCTTCCCCCCCTCTCTCTTCCCCCCCTCCACCCCTCCCTTTCTTTCCCAGCTCTACTCAGCCAACTGACTCTAGGGGAGTCAGTTGGCTGAGCGGTGAGTGAGTCGGGCTAGTAATCCGAAGGTTGCCAGTTCGATTCCCGGTCATGCCAACTGACGTTGTGTCCTTGGGCAAGGCACTTCACCATACTTGCCTTGGGGGAATGTCCCTGTACTTACTGTAAGTCGCTCTGGATAAGAGTGTCTGCTAAATGACTAAATGTAAATGTACTCCACCCGAGTCTAGGTGGCCAGCCAGCCCGCCTAGCATTTGCATTGCACGCATGCTAGCTGTCCTGCACCTGCCTCCAGAGGGCCTATAGGCTAGGGCCGGGGCTAGGGCTGCACGTGCAGGGCACAAAGGTACAATGAAAGGTACACAGAGAGACAAAGAAAAGAGGGACACACACAAAAACACACGCGCGCGCGCACACACAAAAGGACCGGAGACACAAACCCCCAGTCTCCGCCCTCCCACCTCCACCTCCCCAGCAGGAAGGAAGGCCATGCGGCCCGGGCTTCCTCTCACTGTATCCTCTCCGCCTTCTGCTACGCTGGACAACAAACCACCCTCAAGGTCAGACTCCCCTTTGACCTGCCCCGAGACAATGGCTATTCAGCCCTCAAGCCACACTCTGGCATGCCACCCCACCCCGGAGACACAGCAGAATCATTCAGCAAGGACACCAGTGAGGGCTCGAGCCACACTGCTCAACATCCCATAATGATAAGCAGTTAGTCTCTGAAGTGCTTGGTGGTTTAGTAGGACTGATGTGGCAGCTGCGCTCAAGGCTGCGTGCATGTCTGACTCTGGACTCTGGGCTTGTCTACTACTGCTGCCTCTGGGATGTGTGTGATCTGCCTCTACTGCTGCCTCTGGGATGTGTGTGATCTGCCTCTACTGCTGCCTCTGGGATGTGTGTGATCTGCCTCTACTGCTGCCTCTGGGATGTGTGTATATCTGCCTCTACTGCTGCCTCTGGGATGTGTGTATATCTGCCTCTACTGCTGCCTCTGGGATGTGTGTATATCTGCCTCTACTGCTGCCTATGGGATGTGTGTGATCTGCCTCTACTGCTGCCTCTGGGATGTGTGTGATCTGCCTCTACTGCTGCCTCTGGGATGTGTGTATATCTGCCTCTACTGCTGCCTCTGGGATGTGTGTATATCTGCCTCTACTGCTGCCTCTGGGATATGTGTATATCTGCCTCTACTGCTGCATGTGGCTGATGCAACCCAAGAGAAAACGTGGCTGAGGAGGTGGCGTGTCGCCTCAGCCAAGGCGAGGTTCCCTCCCCCCCACCCTCTCTAGAGAGGCCGCCCTCGTGAGGTCTGCTGGGTGACGTCAGTGGTCTGTAGTTAACTCACATCCTGTCTGGCAGCACTGGTCAGGAGAACTCTCTCTGGGTCGCCTCCCACATCCTCCCTCCCTCACCCTCCCTCTCACCATCCCTCCCTCCCCCTCACCCTCTCTGCAGCTAGCCTCAGTCCCCCTCCCTACCTCCCTCCCCCTCACCATGGCCCCTGACTAGGTCACGTTGCGACCCTAACAAGGCAGGACATGGCACACTAGACTAGCGACCACAAGCAGACATGCCACTATGGCGTTCCTCTACATGCATGCTACTGTACACTGGAAACTGTAGGGCTCCAGCTAACTATGTGAAGGACAGTTCTACAGGGCTGTTTTAGACAGGGTTGAACTGGGTTAGACAGTGTTAGACAGGGTTGGACTGGGTTGGACAGTGTTAGCCTGGGTTAGCCTGTGTTAGTCTGGGCTAGACTGGGTTAGACAGTGTTAGACTAGGCTAGACTGGGCTAGCCTGTGTTAGACAGTGTTAGCCTGGGTTAGCCTGTGTTAGCCAGGGTTAGCCTGGGTTAGCCAATGTTAGACAGGGTTCTCAGTGTCCATCGGGCCGGGCATCTCTCTCAAGCTGCCCGTTAGTGGTCTCAATCAAGCTACTGTTGTGTAGGCTACTGATAATCAATCAAGATTTTCATCAACAAATCACATACATTTAAAACGGTGAACAGACAGTTTCACTGGAACTACTTAGTAAGTGTCCATTATCTGAAAATAGTGGACACCCTGCAACAAATCGGAATTGAGTATTCACCCAAACCACGATGCTATTAGCGACTGCTGTGTAGGCTACTTTTAGATTTACTGTTATAGGTTTCTGTTATTTAGACTACTGTTAGATATACTGTTATATAGGTTTCTGTTATTTAGACTACTGTTAGATATACTGTTATATAGGTTTCTGTTATTTAGACTACTGTTAGATATACTGTTATATAGGTTTCTGTTATTTAGACTACTGTTAGATATACTGTTATAGGTTTCTGTTATTTAGACTACTGTTAGATATACTGTTATATAGGTTTCTGTTATTTAGACTACTGTTAGATATACTGTTATATAGGTTTCTGTTATTTAGACTACTGTTAGATATACTGTTATATAGGTTTCTGTTATTTAGACTACTGTTAGATATACTGTTATATAGGTTACTGTTATTTAGACTACTGTTAGATATACTGTTATATAGGTTTATGTTATTTAGACTACTGTTAGATATACTGTTATATAGGTTTATGTTATTTAGACTACTGTTAGATATACTGTTATATAGGTTTATGTTATTTAGACTACTGTTAGATATACTGTTATATAGGCTGCTGTTAGATGTTACATAAGATACTGTTAGATATCCTGTTATGTGGGCTACTGTTTGAAATGCACAAGCTCACTCAGAGCGCTGGTCTGAATACTGGCCCTGCCCGGTTCTTTCAGCTGCATCTCACAATGTTGCTACTGTTCAGCTACACTGGCTGTGAAACGTGCTTTTACTCCCCCCCCACCCCAACACACTAGCAAAGGAGATTCAACCTTGTTTGTTGTTGTCATGGATGGATTCCCAGGCAGAATTGGGGGCGGGAACAGTGCATGATTCAATCTGGAAGAGGGACCGTCAAAAGGGCTGAATCTATTTAGATAGAAAGAGACAGAGTGGCCGAATTCAATGGGTAATTTCCTAATAACTCCATTACACAACAGACCTATGCTAGGTAATGAACCTGTTTAGGGACCAACCCAGCAGGCCCAGAGTCACCTCCACCAGAGCGAGAGCACTATTCGTGTGTCGCTTCGGCTAAAGGCGTCTGGCAAATAAATAAAATGTGGATGAAAAAGGATATTCTGGAGGCTGAAAGGAGGTGTGGAGGAAAGAGGGCCCCGGTTTAGCACTTTCACCCGTGGTTACGCAACGCTCCAGAGGAGGCAGGAGCAGGGGGACGTAAGAGGAGGGCTGAGGGGGGGGGGGGACGTAAGAGGAGGGCTGAGGGGAGGGGGGAGGTAAGAGGAGGGCTGAGGGGGGAGTTAAGAGGAGGGATGAGGGGAGGGGGGAGGTAAGAGGAGGGCTGAGGGGAGGGGGGAGGTAAGAGGAGGGCTGAGGGGAGGGGGGAGGTAAGAGGAGGGCTGAGGGGGGGGGTTAGAGGAGGGCTGAGGGGAGGGGGGTAAGAGGAGGGCTGAGGGGAGGGGGGAGGTAACAGGAGGGCTGAGGGGGGAGGTAAGAGGAGGGCTGAGGGGAGGGGGGAGGTAAGAGGAGGGCTGAGGGGAGGGGGGAGGTAAGAGGAGGGATGAGGGGAGGTAAGAGGAGGGCTGAGGGGAGGGGGGAGGTAAGAGGAGGGCTGAGGGGGGAGGTAAGAGGAGGGATGAGGGGAGGGGGGAGGTAAGAGGAGGGCTGAGGGGAGGGGGGAGGTAAGAGGAGGGCTGAGGAGGGCTGAGGGGAGGGGGGAGGTAAGAGGAGGGCTGAGGGGGGAGGTAAGAGGAGGGCTGAGGGGGGAGGTAAGAGGAGGGCTGAGGGGACGCTGCAGGATGGAAGGTATTCTGCTCGGCCAGCGGACGGGGACAGAGACAGCCTTGTCTGAATAGAGATGTCGTTGGCCATTATAATGCGTGAGACGCTTAGAGAGTATCTCGGTTTAAATGAAGGCAAAGCTGTCCCGTCCCCCTCCCTTCTCTCCCCCCTCCGCTTTACTTCAATTCTGAACAGGAATCCAGAGCCTGGGGCCACACCAAGTACAGGGGGAGATAAAAAGAAGGGACAAAAAGAGAGTGAAAGGGAAAGAGAGAGGATCCCATGGCAGGCCACCAATAGGACTTCATCTTAGTTCGCTAACCCAGTTGACATGCAGCACAACATGCTGCTAGACATCACCGGTCTTAGTCCAGGTCAGGACGGATCTGCCTTCAGTTGGATTCAGTGAGCTTCGCTGTGCACTCGCACACACACACACACACACACACACACACTCAGTTATGTGCAAACACACACATATACAGTCATATGCAATCACACACACATAGTCATACACACAGCACACACTCTGTCATATGCAATCACACAGTCATACGCACTGACACACGCACGCGCACACAATCACGCCATCACACACACACAAAGTCGCACGCAGTCACACGCACACAGCTACAAAGCACACATGCTAGTCACAAAGCACACATACCCCCAGTCACGCACCCCCCAGTCACTCACACATAAACACACACTTCCCTCTGGGTCCATGGCCCAGTCACATGCCAGTCAATAGTCCCCGGTGTAATGTCCAGTAGCACAGGCATCTGCAGACTGACAGACGTGCCCTCCCGTTCATCTGAGAAGTGAACGAGTCACCCTGACCTGCCCGCCCTCAGGGAATCACACACATTCCTCCTCTGCCTACACTTGCGCTTCTATTTGGAGTTTATTTGGATTTTCATCCACAGAAATCCCGTGGGGATTAGGAGCAAAGACATTCTGTAATAGGCTACCGGTTTCTCACACAGGACGGATAGCCTTCTGCGAAGGGGGGGAGAGAGAAAGGGTTCGCGGCGTGAGTCTTGCCGTGCAGGAGCGCTGGGGTGCCCGTATGCCTTTCAGTCACAACTAAGACAACATCTGCTATCAGCTTCCAAATAAAGACCTAGCGGAAAATGATCAGACATTTGCTTGTAAGATGGAAGTTTCCACCCAGACAGTGAAGAGCCACAGAAGTTTAATAAAACATGTTTTATAAGCGTGTCTGCGGAGAGAGGGAGAGGGGGAGGAAGAGAGATGGATGGAGGGAGAGGGGGAGGAAGAGAGATGGATGGAGAGAGAGAGAGAGAGGTAGGAAAAGAGATGGCACATGCCAGCTGGAAGACCAGGTGGTACAGTAAGGCAGCGCCCTGCCTTTTGTAGCTCCCGAGACAAAAAAATAATAATTGCAAAAACAGTAGAACCTCTAAATGGCAAATTCTCATACTAACTATATTAGGTATTGCCTATGGAGGTTGTGGACAGGCCTATGACAATATTATCCTGAGCTCATGCTCTCCTCCTCTGCTGGGCAGTCAGGGAGTAAAGGAGGCTAGGTGATGGAAGCAACCACAATCTCCTTTTAAAGTAGCAGTCTTGCATTCCTCTGTGATATCGCCACCCTGACGTTCTGAGGGTGAGAGGCCGGGAGTGTCAGACCTCACCCGGACCTTGTCACATCGCCCTCACCCTGGTTCAGACCTCGTCCTCCTACCTCACCCTGGTTCAGACCTTATCATCCTACCTCACCCTGGTTCAGACCTCGTCCTCCTACCTCACCCTGGTTCAGACCTCGTCCTCCTACCTCACCCTGGTTCAGACCTTATCATCCTACCTCACCCTGGTTCAGACCTTATCATCCTACCTCACCCTGGTTCAGACCTCGTCATCCTACCTCACCCTGGTTCAGACCTCGTCAGTGTTTCCCCTACCATTATATTATTAATTTACATAAGTCATGTAAACCTAGGGGAAACACTGCTCGTCCTCCTACCTCACCCTGGTTCAGACCTTATCATCCTACCTCACACTGGTTCAGACTTCATCATCCTACCTCACCCTGGTTCAGACCTCGTCATCCTTACCTCACCCTGGTTCAGACCTCGTCATCCTACCTCACCCTGGTTTAGACCTCACCCAAACCTCATCATCCTACCTCACCCTCATTGAGACTAGGGCTGGGAGATATATAAAAAAATATATATATCTCGATATTGTCAAAATGTTTATGATATTCGATATATGTCTCGATATGGGAGTCAGGTGGCTGAGCGGTTAGGGAATCGGGCTAGTAATCAGAAGGTCGCTGGTTCGATTACAGGCTGTGCCAAATGACGTTGTGTCCTTGGGCAAGGCACTTCACCCTACTTGCCTCGGGGGAATGTCCCTGTACTTACTGTAAGTCGCTCTGGATAAGAGCGTCTGCTAAATGACTAAATGTAAATGTTTGCATTTTCTTTTAAATAATAAAAGAACATGATTTTCATTTGCCCCCAATTAATGTCTGTACTCTTTATAATGTTTTGGTATGATTTGTACTGTGATGTACCCCTTGCATTCTTGTGTGTGTTTGTATACTCAATAATTGATTGTATTTCTGCAAAAAAAAAGTATTTTAAAAGTATGCTTGAGTTTGAAATATTTGATATTCACGACTTTTTCACATTTTACATCGTCGTCAAAATTATTGTGATATTATCTCTAATATTCGTTATATCGCCCAGACCTAGTTCAGACCTCATCATCCTACCTCACCCTGGTTCAGACCTCACCCAGAGCTCATCATACTACCTCACCCTGGTTCAGACCTCACCCAGACCTCATCATCCTACCTCACCCTGGTTCAGACCTCATCATCCTACCTCACCCTGGTTCAGACCTCACCCAGACCTCATCATACTACCTCACCCTGGTTCAGACCTCACCCAGACCTCATCATCCTACCTCACCCTGGTTCAGAACTCATCATAGTACCTCACCCTGGTTCAGACCTCACCCAGACCTCATCATCCTACCTCACCCAGACCTCATTATACTACCTCACCCTGGTTCAGACCTCACCCAGACCTCATCATCCTACCTCACCCAGACCTCATCATACAACCTCACCCTGGTTCAGACCTCACCCAGACCTCATCATCCTACCTCACCCTGGTTCAGACCTCATCATCCTACCTCACCCTGGTTCAGACCTCACCCAGACCTCATCATACTACCTCACCCTGGTTCAGACCTCACCCAGACCTCATCATCCTACCTCACCCTGGTTCAGACCTCATCATAGTACCTCACCCTGGTTCAGACCTCACCCAGACCTCATCATCCTACCTCACCCAGACCTCATTGTACTACCTCACCCTGGTTCAGACCTCACCCAGACCTCATCATCGTACCTCACCCAGACCTCATCATACAACCTCACCCTGGTTCAGACCTCACCTAGACCTCATCATCCTACCTCACCCTGGTTCAGACCTCATCATCCTACCTCAACGTCTTCACATACACCCCAATAGTAGCCTACAGTTTCCTCTCTCCTCCCATCCTGTCTTTCTCTGTCAAACATGCCCAGACCATCACACATCATAGTAACATCACACATCATAGTAACATCACAGCAAGATCACTGTACACAGAAGCCTGCCTCCATGAACACTGTCAAGACTGCCTCAGGGAACACTCCTACTCACACACACACACACGCACACACACACAGCCACACCCCACCTCTCTCAGCCAGCAGTCATAGTAAAAATAACCACAGGCAGGATCCCAGTGAGTTACATAAAAAGAAGAAAAGGAATAAGAAAGGAGAATCGACTCACATTCACAGACGTGCTGCTGGGATTACAGACCACAAAAGCAGTGGTTTAATCACACGTGTATGATGGCTGTTTTCAGGAGATCATATTATTATTATTTTGGGCGCGTTATTCCAGTTCAGTGACTGGAGGGACCCAGTTGTTGGCTGCATGAGCAGCAGCTGTAAAGAGCATTCTGCCTCTGGAGTTATGCAACAGCCCTTCCATCCTCTAATAGATTTTCTGAACCCATGACAGCTTTCCTGTGCTGTGAGGTGTAGTTAGGATGAAACCATTGAAGGGTAAATGTATTTATTTCAATCCGCTGGCAGCAACACACACACACCCCATGTGACTGTGCCTAAATCAAGACAGCATAATAATGTTACCTTTGATGTGCACTGCTAGTTAAATGAAGTGGGGGGTTGTGTACATCTTTGTTTGTCTGTCATGTGGTTGAGAACAGCCTGGTCCTAGGACACAGCTTGACCACAGAACAGTACACAGCTCCCCAAGGAGTGGTCATTTTGAACATATGGTATTGTCACACCCTGGGCAAGAAGCGCAGGAAACACACTCCGAAGCCAACTGGCATAGTTGTGCGTGCCAAGCACAGCAAATCAAATTTGTCATATTTCAACGATAACTTTATGGCGATAGATCGGGAGTTAGAATTTATCTCATTGGTAGAGCTTGTATTCAGCCTTTTCCCAGAGATCGCGGGTCTGTTTTTTCTGTAGTCAATTATTTACAATACAAGGAATGTGACCATCAACTTTTGTTCCCAAATAGGTAACCCTAATCTTTGGAATGCTGTGAACGTGGATTGATACTATGGTCCATACAATCCTGAACAACAGTGTACTAGCGTACAAACATTGCGAGGGTCAAGCAAGACGTCTAGACATGCTACCGTGATGCAATGAATGAATACAATTATAATTCAACAGACTAAACGTTTGATAAAAGAAAGACGTGGCACCTTGCCTTGCTTACATTACTGATAGATAGCCTACAATTATTTACAGAATTGAGACAAAAAACGATAGGCCTAATTGTTTTCTGTAGTAACAGAAATGGTTCAGCTAACGCCTATCTCTATATAGTCTAACGTTAGTCTTTAATATTGATAACAGCTAGCTAGCTACAATCGATTAAAGGTTAGCTGACAGAGAGAAGTCAATTGGTAACTGGGCTACTTACCAAAATACACCGTCTTGTCGCACTTTGGACATTTTGAAGCCATGTCGCTCGTTGCAATGGATGAAAGCAGTCTGCTTTGTTTACAATAGAAGAAAGAGCAGTTGAGTCCACGTTCGCACTGTTACATTCACAAGCGCAAGTGTTCAGTCCACAGAAGCTGGGAGCATCTCTTTCACAGCAGTCACCGCATCATTTGAATGGCCCCTCCCTCTACGCCCGCCTCACTTTCTCTTTGGTCGATTTACCGGTCAGTCAAAGACCGGGCGGGAGAGTCGCAAGCAGCGATGTCTACTGGGGCACCCGGCACCCACGTTGTCTTCGTTTTTTCCAACCGCAGCGGTAGGTACGAAGCAGTGTTAGGTTGAAATACAATTCGCCCTTTCACACCGAACGCCAAGGAATGTTTCCGTGCCAGGCTGTAAAGTCGAAACTTGGCGGAAGGTTTTACAAATCACGCATGCTCATCTTCAGAGATGGAGACGGAGAGATCAGTCGTCATTTGAATGCGGTAATTACAGGATCTGCTCGAGTCTGATAATAGCTTAGTTATCATATGATTCAATCATATCCCAGTGTCACACAACAAAGCATGTCTAAATGCTGTAAAAACCCAAGCCACCGATCTGTCACACATTATATCCCCTTACCCATAAGCCATAGACCTTATCAGTGCCTCCCTTCAAAAATGCGAGCACTTGTTTCCAACCCATGTGAGCGTTAGGTCATCCATTCACACATGGCTGCTGTCTAGACCGGCGCTGACATGGCGCAGGTCCTGCGCCCGCTAACGACCACAATCTCCAGCTACTTCCCAGAGCAGTGAGAGTTTCCCAGCTGATTAGCACCTCGAAGCCCGTTTGGCTGCCTAGCTGCCTGTGAGCGCTCCATGTTATCTCTTAGCTCACCGTTTTAAGAACGCTTTCCATTTAGCCGTCAGCCAAGTGCGCTGAGAGTCGTCGGGCCTCTCGGACACCCACAGGTCACCAAGGTCTGTGTGTGTGTTGGCCTGTGTGTGTCTATTGGTCTTAGCGTGTGTGTCCGTGTGATAGTGTGTGTTCTGGAGGGCATGACTATGTTACCCTTCACGTCTGGTAGTCTGCTGTGGTTGCAGGTTTGTGTTCAGCTGCAATGCAGAGTCAGGCTCAGTGGAGAGTAGAGGAGGAGAGAAGGAGAGGGTAGGGGAGAGGAGAGAAGGAGAGGGTAGGGGAGAGGAGGAGAGGGTAGGAGAGTAGAGGGGGGGAGGGGAGAGGAGAGGAGGAGAGGAAAGGAGAGGAGGAAAGAAGAGAAGTGAGGAGAGGGTAGGAGAGGAGAGGGGGAGGGGAAGAGAGGAGAGGAAAGGGGGAAGATAGGAGAGGGTAGGAGAGGAGGAAAGAGGAAAGCACAGCAGAATGGAAGAACACAGAGAAGAGAGGGTGACAGAGATAGACAGGCAGTAGATGAGGTGACTGGTGACAGGTCCCGAGAACCTGACCATGCTCTACTTAGTGGAAGAGGTCTAGGAAGACAGAGAGCAAGGGACAGTTACAGCAGTGGTAGGACTACAGTGTATGTGCTGTAAAGGACCAGAAGGACGCGGTGATGCTGGAGAGGACATGGGAGGGAGGCTGCCACCAGGCTGGGGAGTTGGGGAGAGCTGGGCCCTGAGGCTCGTGGTCTGGCCAGGGGGGGCTGGGGGAATGAGGGGCTGGGGGGCTAGGGGCTGTGGGGACTGGGGCCTGGACAGATCCAGGTCACTGGCTTCATCCTTCAGATCATCTGAGACCTGCTTCAGAGTTGTGTCACTCTGTTGCTCCTCTGTGAGGCCTAGCTCATCCACTCCAGAGAGGAGAGGAGGGGAGAGGAGCCAGGAGGGAAGCAGGGGAGAGGGAGCAAGAGAGAGGGGAGGAGAGGGGAGCAGGGATGTGAACCAGGGAGGGGTGTTCCTGTTCACACCTGTCTCAGATGCCCCTCGGGCAGCACTGAACCCTGGAGGACGGAGGGCAGACAGGTGCCTGAGCCCCACAGCCCCAGAGGCACCCGGCATTCCAGCGTTTATGTCTGTGCTTCCTTCCTGACCCCTACGACTACCCCCCCCCCCCACACACACACACACTACCCCGTTCACACACACACACTACCCTCCCACACACACACACACTACCCCTCCCCCACACTACCCCCTCTTACACACTACCCTCCCCACACATTAACTCCCGCCACACAGACACAACCCCCCCCCACACACACTATGCCCCCCGCACACACTAACCCTGCACCCCTACTACACACACACACTACGCCCTCACACAGTACTCCCCCCCCCACCACACGTACACACACACACACTACACCCCCACACAGTCCTCAACCCCCCCCCCCCCCCCCCCCCCCGCCCGACCGCCATCTCCCCCATTAACCCTACACACAAAGATACAAACAGTACTGTACACAGTGGTGTGGTCCAGTATCACGTAAAGTAGTGGGCATACAGTCAATTTACCAAGCCCCCCCCTTCCCCCTCGTCCCCATACTGGCACACACCCCGTGTATCACTGCACATTTTATAGTGGCCATGCAACATATATCCTGGTGGGCATTCGTCACATACAGTATGTCAGAGTATCCTCCGCTACTGTACACTCCCTCCTAACACCTAATCTACATTCAAAGTCAGGCACATTCCAGGTGAGCCATGTGACAGTTGTGCCAGCCAAAGCTGCGAGTCCGCAGAGACACTCGACCCACCCCGGCAGAGCACATACCAGGCCGGCCAGCGGCATGCGGCCCCTCTCCAGCGAACGGACACACTTCCCAGTGATTAACGTCAGACAGTGCGCTCAGGGCGCTGTGTAAGAGCAAGGCCCTCAACAGACCACAAACAGCTGAGGGAAATTAGACTGTGTGCTAACATCGTGTGTGTGTGTAGGTATGTGTGTGTGTAGGTATGTGTGTGTGTAGGTGTGTGTGTGACAGTTCCGATGAAACATGCAACTGCATGTTGAGTGTTGTGCCGTATTTAAACAGTGTTGGGAACACAGCCTTCTGGCCTGGCGTGAGTCCTGATAAGACAACAGGACTAGGGTAGACAGAGACTACCCTGTCCAGTATGTTTATCGCCCCGTGGGGATTGAGCTCCCCTTTAGGGAGAGGGCAAGTATCTGGATAGGGAGGACGTGGAGATTGCTTCCTTCTGGCTGCTCTGTTCTGTCAGGTGAAGGACACTTCTAGTCAACAGGACTGACACATGCCTCATCTTAACCTAGCCCCAGCCCTAGGCATAGGCACAGGCATCTCACGCCAAACTTTTGATACAACTTGAGAGCCCAGGCCCTGCCTCAGTCCAGTCCTAGCTCTCCAACTTCCTGCCTCTGCCCCAGCCCACATCTGCAACTACAATTACAGTTACAACCACAGAAAGAGAAAAATCTACAGCTACAGCTTACCCTAGCCCGAGCGACAACCACAGCTACATCCCCGGCCCACAGATAAACCTACAGCCGTAGCTTGAGTCCCAGATACAGACTCAGCCTCTCAACGTCAACACCAGCCAGAGCTACAGCTAGCTACACATACATCTACAGATACTGTTACAGATTCTGCTCCAGTTCAACTCCCGGTCCTGGCCCCCGGCCCCCAGACCGCATGCCCACCGGAGGCTTCTGTGGAAGCTTCGCTTGCACAGAATGTCATTCTCAGCGATGTTGAGATATTGCTTCACTCAGCGCACATCCTAAGGGGCCTCTTTAGGGAGTTCCCCTGCTCCCTCCCTGCTCTCTCGGCCCCCCCCCCCCCCCTGCTCTAATCTCAGCTGCCTATTTATAGACCCCGTATTTACAAATCTGACATTTCATTTTCTACTTTAGGTTGTGTTTACAAAGCGGACATGGAGTAACACATGTTGGTGGTGCAGCACACGCGGAACGCTCCCTTTTATAAGGCCTGAGGGAGGGAGGAGGGGAGCAATGGGAAAAGATTTCATGTTGAATCTTGAATCTGGTCGTCGTGTCAGTTGTTCTGTGGTTCTCCTCAATTAAGGCGCCCTTTCATCCCTAGGAGGGAGGAACCTCCAGTTGTAAGGGGACTGACTGTACCACACTGGGTCAGGACAATGTTGGAGAGAGCTCCACTGGGAGAGACCACCACTCGATGTTCAGTCTCAACACTGTGCCCTTGGGTTTTCAAGTACCAAAAAATCAAGTCACTAACCTACTGCTGAACAAACAGCTTCGGCCTGTTCTGTCTGTTTGGGGTTTTCTACGCGCTCGTCGTATTGTTTCACCGTGACGGATCGGTCGTCGATACCTCTGCGTCTGTGATCCATTGCTTAATGACGGGAGTCAGGGTGGGTGTGGGTGGTGATTGTGCTGTGAGAGCTCTTCTGTTGCTGCACAGCCACTCTGCCTGATGAGGGCGTTCAATACGGACATCAGCACACCCACCCCTTGCTCTATCTGTGGTTCAACTAAATTACTTGGCAGCCTGAATTGCTTCATTTATTTATCCAGATGTCTCAGTGCTGTTGTGTGTTTTACAACGTGTTACGCCTGTTTTTTTTGCTGTGTACGCAGTGTTACGAAAATGCATACATTTTCCATGATTAATAAAGTGGATTCAGTCGAAACTTCCAGTGTACGTGAGGGAATCCTTCAACATGTAAATGAAATGCATCCCCCGAACAGCAAGGTTTCTTCACATACGCAGCAGATATCTAATCTCACTCTACAGACGGGAGGACACCCATCCAAAGCAGCGGTCCTCCGCCCAAGAGCAAAGCCCACAAGAAAAGATGTCCCAGAGTCTGTTTTGTTTTACTGCTCCACTATCTTTGATGGGAGCTTCCGCTTCCAAGTGTATAGTACAGCATCTGCTGTCAGGAGACTACCTCTCGGCCCCTCTGAGAATCCATGCTCAGCTCCGACTGAAACGACTGAGGCTCTGGAAAACTAGCTTTAGCACACAGCCGAACAAAGAGGAGTCTGTTCCTACACTGCGGAGAAAGGGGAACTTTTACTCCTTGGGTCCGAGGCAAAGTGACGAGTTTTGTTCAGCAATTTCCACAGTTTCCTTTCACGTGACGTAAGGGTTCCCGGTTCAGTGTCCTCATATTTGTAAATACAGGATGTCTACAGGGAGAGTGGAGGGCAAAACAAAGCCTGACTCCCCCAGATGGCAGTGCAGGCCCCATCCTGTTGTTGGCAGCTCTGAGGGGCCCTTCATGGGCCTCTCCTGGACCTCCAGCGTTGTGGCCTACTGGATAACAGCCTGCCCCTCTGACTGCCTGCCCCCTCCCCCCCGCCTCTCAGCACGACTTCACAGCACACCTGATCCCCCCCATCCTGCCTTTCATCTCTCCTATCCTGGGGCCCACTGATCTGAGCAGGAGGCCGTGTCTGCTTAGACAACGCCTAGTTGGACATGAAGCGTGGCCTGTGACTGCACACAACTCATCATTACATACAGGAGGAAAGATAGATGGATAGATAAATAGAGAGAGATAGTTAGTTAATCAGACAGGCACAGACAGACAGACAGACAGACAGACAGACAGACAGACAGACATACATACAGACAAACAGGTGACTAGAAAATCAACACTGAACGTATGTTTGCATGACTATGTCAAGACAATCCCATGGATTCACAGCTGTAGTCTTTGCAAATGGGACTTGAAATGGGTCTTGACTGGTGGAATGATGTCGGTGACAACCAATAAAACAAATCACAAAACAAGTGTTCTGTATACGGCAGCAGTAACTCTATCCAGTTTGGGACTCTCTTGAATGCAGTTGCCGTTCCATGGATATGGTTACCATGGTTTTTCTCCAGCCTCCTCTCCACCTGCCTGCCTGTTCGCCCTGCAGATGGAGCAGCAACAGTCAGCTGTCCCTGGGAGCTCCTGGTATTCCTGGCTCTTCCTGCCCAGTCTGGGCAGGGACAGCGTTCTGCAGCAGGGCGGGGCAGATGGACACCATGTTCCTTGGCTGCCTGGGAGGGGCGGCTGGAGGGGGGGGGGGTGGGGGGGGTGGGGGGGCTTCTCCATGGGGCCAGACACTGTTTGCTGTCTCACCATGCGACGGCACAGGCTCCAGCCAGGCTTCTTCCCAGTGTCCACACCTTGTCTGCGCATGCCGAGCCTCTAACAAGGGCATCGGTCTGAGTATCTGAGACCAACATGCGCAAGTGGGTTGATCCTACTGGATTTAGCGATGGTTTCTTGAACTGCACTGGCAGCCGTTCCTACAGTTCTGTGGTCTGTTTGGAAGCTCGAGCCAGGCTCTGTAGCAAGTGAGGAGGGGCGGCTCTTGGAGAATTCGCTTTCAACTCGGTAATGTGTGACCAGGCTCTTCGTTGCGTTGCCCTTATCTGAACAGTGGTCTCCACACCCAAACTGCCCGAGTTCACCATCTACAAACACGGTTACACGAACATACACACACGCACGTACGTATACATACACACATACAGTGCAGATGTACAAACACGCAGGCCTCCTTATCAGAAAGAACACTTGGTAAACAGGAAAAGGATAATGGAAGGCCATGCCCAGGGCAGTACTGTGAATGCGATGATGTCAGGGTTTGAGGTCTGCAAGCCAGAACTGTGTGTCGGTAGCCATGAGACTCGTCACTGACCCGTACCAAATCAATTAGTGTGGTGTCCGTTCCACTGTCAGGCATTTCTGCATTGCCTACCGCTCGTGACCGCCTGCCTATAAAGGGAGCACTCGAGGACAATGGAGACTTGGGTTTAGAGCGCCCTTTACTGGTTGATAAAGGGAACTGCACACAGGATGGTCCAGTCACTCTTTGTTGGTGGAGTGGTTGTATGCAGTGAGTGGGTGATCGAAACATACCTTTGAGATTAAACATACTTTTGAGTACCTGATATCGTTTCCCCACCAATGTCCTATATTAGTATGAAATGTGCAACTTGGGATATTCATTTTTTAACAGTGGGGATCTGAGATGTTTTGGCTAGTTCTACTGAACGCAGTACAACAGTGCCCCCTGCTGTCTGGTCATTTGCATCACATGCTGTCGGAGATGGCGGAAACAATCAGTTATTTGAAAGCTTCAGTTCATTGCTTAAACGTTTACTTGTTCTTGACCTTGCAGCAACCATGGTAGCAACTAAAGTACGCATGTGTGTGGGAAGTAGCATTCACAATGAGATTAGGGAGTAAGTACATTGCTTATTCATTCTTACACTATTTTCCTGTGTGCAGTAAATCCCATCCACTGCACTGAACGTAACTCAAAAGATGCCAAAATAAAGATGGAGGACTTCCAACCAAACAACTGTAATGGTGTCTTGCAACATACATCATTTATATCCTGTCTCTTGTAGTTCTGTCCTTTACCACAGAGAGGAGGCTGCAGATCGAGGAGGAAAGGAGAGGAGAAGAGAGGGGAGGATCCATTGCAGAGTCAGCCGTGGGAGTTTCTGCAGATGTAGTTGAGATTGTGTCGAACAACACTTGCATGATGAGAAGCCCTTAACCCTCCTGTGAGTAACATGCAGTCCCATGCAGTTACTGCACCAATCAGACTAACTCATGGAGATCAAAAGGGGAGAACGGTACCTCTTATACAGTACCTCTCATCCTGTCTCTCTGCTTCTCTTCCCTCCTTATACCTCTCAGCCTGTCTCTCTGCCTCTCTTCCCTGCTTCTACCTCTCAGCCTGTCTCTCTGCCTGTCTTCCCTGCTTATACCTCTTTGCCTGTCTGTCTGACAGGAGAAGCAACACATCTCGGCCTGCCTGTCTGTCTGGCAGAACATCTGGCTGTGCAACAAGAGAACCAGAGGATCTTCACAGCAGTGAGCCGCCAGGAAAACAAACATAGGACGAGAGTAGACACTAGAGAATGGAGAAGAGCGGAGGAGAGGAGAGGGGAGGGGAGGAGAAGGGAGCGGAGGAGAGGAGAGGGGGGGGGAAGGGGAGGAGAGGAGAGTGGGGGGGGGAGGGGAGGAGAGGGGGGGGAGGGGAGGGGAGAGGAGGAGAGGGGGGGAGGGGAGGGGAGGAAAGGAGAGGAGAGGAGGAAGGAGGGGAGGAGAGGGGAGGAAAGGAGAGGGGAGGGGCGGAGCGGAGAGGAGAAAAAAAAGAAGAGAAGGAGAGTGGAGGAGGAGGAGAGAAGAAGAGAGACCAGCACACTGGGTTCCGCCTAGAACATGGAAACACAGTTGGACACTATTTGTGGTCTAAAAGTGTACTTTTAGTACTCTAAATAGTATGCTAACTCGCTCACATACTCACTCACAGACTAACTGAGCACTACTTTTTAAGCATTATGACTGATTCAGGTGGAGATTTTAAAGGCCTAGTCAGGATTACCCCGTCTTCAGACACACACACACTCACTCTGGCATTCATACACATCACCTCACTCGAGACAATAGAATCCCTCCTTTGCATCCACAGAATCACTGCATTGGAAAATAAGCACTTGGGGTAACCTGAATAAAAGGCCTGTGATTGGCTTAAAATAATCATGTGACTACGGATGGTGTAGTCTCCACACTGCCTGGACTAGTAATTGAGGTTTCCAGATGGTATGGATCAGAACCTAGCCACAGCATTCCTCCATTGTGGAAGGCTGCTAGTCTATAGAAAAACCTCCCCACCTAATCAAACACAGTACGGTGTCAGATCAGAACCAACCCTCCGGGAAAGACCGGACCCCATGCTCAGACATAAACAACCCTTCTCCCAGGACACCTTCCTCGACAGACCCATGTATTTGTAGAGGAGAGATCGTGGAAGGGACTGTGAAGGCAGGTTTGGAGGCTGCATCTCTGTTAGAAGTGATGGAGCTTTTGCAAAGTGAATGAGCAGGCCTACAGTGATGTTGGACTGATCTAACTAAGGGTGAAAAGTGTGAAAAACTGTTTGCTGAAAGACATTTACTGTTTGAAGCGGTTGCAGCAAACCGTGTCCGAAACAATTCTTCTGCGTTAAATACACCGTCTATTGAAGGCTATGGCTTTGCCTCTATAATCTTTTCTTGTGGAGCAGTAATTGCTCCTGATAACACATTACATGACACACAATAGAGTAGAACTGTAATCACAAAGGATTGAAGAATTGTATACCGGCCTGATATAAAAGTTTATTTAGACAGCAACAGTTGTGTGGGCCCTCTTCTTTTGTCCCCTCGGTCAGAGGATTTGAGCATTGTTTAGTTTTTTTTTCACTGGGAGGCGGGGTAGGGAGAGAGGCAGGCCAGTGATGTTGGCTCACTGGTGCCCCCCTCCCCCTTCTGCTGCCTCAACCCACTCGGTCGTGCGCCGACTTCCAGGGGAAACCGCTTTGTTACGAACGGTGTCCAAATTTTACGCGGGTTACCCAAGGCCGAGTCAATTAATACGACACGGCCACTGAAGCAGCTTTCGGAGAAAAAAATATGAGTACTGTCTCTTTAAGGTGTCTTGGCTAGTCCGCTTCGTATTGATCAATCCACCATTTTCCAACACACAGCGGCGGCAGTGGAAACAGAGCTACGGCGGCGAGAGATACCCCTACCTGGAGACGCCAGGACCCGGGGCAGTCATGGCAGCGAACATGTACCGGGTTGGAGGTAAAGGAACCTATTTTGGGTTGTTTCTGTGTGCTTTACGTCGCGCTGGACGTGGTTCGTCGCGGGTTTTAAGCATGGTCTAGCCTTCCTCTTTTATTTCCTACAGCTAAAGTGCCTGTGTGCTTCAGAGGATGATGATGGTGACTGTGAGGAGGAGGAGGATGGCGATGAAGAGTATGGGTTTAGCTAGAGACTCCGTATTTTCTCCTGTATTTTTTTTCCCATTGTGGGAACGTTGTCCTTTACATTTGTTATAGTTCAATAAGAAGCAGGACGGCGCACTCGTCTCTCTTAAACACTAAAGCCACGACTATCTTTTTGAAGTGAAGTTTGTTTAGCTTTTATGTCAGTAAGCTTGCTTGACTTGCTAGCTAGCTAACTTAGTTAGCTGGTCGGCTAACAAGCCAAGCCAAGGTCGGGAAAGATGCTTAGGAGTCCCAGGTTGTGGGTCTCTAAAGTGAGATCGTTTCAAATGTGTTACAGGATGGGCGTCTCTTTACTTTCAGAAGTTAAGCAACTTTGTCAAACTTCGAAAACAGTCAAAATATTTAAATGTGATAAACAGATATAATGGTTATATTATGTCTATGGGATATACATTGACTTACACGGCATCTAAGTTAGAACCTTGTAAACTTCCCTTCTGTCTCACCTGAACTGGTCTGTGATGAAAAGAAGTTAGGATTTTGTCAGTATAGCCCATACCAAGGCCATCAACAGAATATTGACAAACATTAGTAGTTGGAAAATGTTTTGGCTGGACCCGTAACTGCACCAGAAAGTGACAAATTGTGAATGACAGTCAGACGGAGTGATGGACGGTCAGCGTGACCAGTCATAACAACTTGATATCCTTGGACTGGTACCATAGTTCTAGAAAGTTGTACTGTGCTTTCAGTGGGTTTTCAGGTGTTCATTTGTCGAGGAGACAACCCACTCGTCCATCAAGCAAGTGTATAATATCAAATGCGATGGGGCTAATTGCCTCCAGCGAAATGGTCAAGGAACAGCCAGTGTGACCTGTTAATATCTCTCGTGTGTGTGTGTTGATCTTTTAAGACAGGCCAGATACTGCATCCTTTTATGACCCGATTACATGCTTATTATTCAGCGGAACGCTCTAGCTGTGTCTGGCAGTCTAGTCGACCCAAAATTCTGTGGTCACTCTCAAGTGAACCCAGAGCTGTAGGTTTAAACCAGGGTTGTATGTTTTAAACCAGGGCTGTAGGTTTAAAGCAGGGCTATTGGTTTAAACTAGGGCTGTAGGTTTAAACCAGAATTATAGGTTTTAACATGGCCTGTAAGTTTACACCAGGGCTGTAGGTATAAACCAGGGCTGTAGGTTCAAACCAGAGTTATACGTTTAAACCAGGGCTACATGTTTAAACCAGGGCTGTTGGTTTAAACCAGGGTTGTATGCTCAGTGTTTCCCTAGGATGGACGGTGGAAGTCAAGTGACAGGCCCCTCAAGGCAGTGTGAGATACCTGGCAGCGCAATCAGGTAGCCTAGCAAGAGAACCCAACCCCATTCTATGGGTTTATTAGGGCATTCGTGGATGAGCAACAGTATGTTGCCAGTCTAAATGAAACTAGCTAGGCTAACACGGCTAGCAAAATATAAATGTTATTCCCGAGCACCACACCGCTCGCGAGGAGCGGATAGGTACATTCCCGTGGTTTACCCCATTTGGCTTTGAGATGAAAAGCGAGTAACCCTGCTGATGCACCATCAGTCCAAGACCTTCACCTGTCTGAGGAAGCATCAGGAGAAAGCCTGCTCGTGCTTAGCTCGACAATGCCTTGACAACCAGTGACTTCCTGTGTGGGCTAAGCTGGGACAGAGCCCCGGTCAGATTTTTTTTCTTCTCGCTTCTCATCCCGGATGGAGTGGAGTGATGCTGCTTCCAGTCAAGTTACGCGACTGCATCTGACATTTCACTCATTTGGCGGACACTTTTATCCAACGCGACGTCCAAACGGCACACGGAGACCAGCAGCAGCAGCATTGTCCTCCGAGCCGTGGACGAGGAACACGAAGAGTTCTGTCATTTGTCAGTCCGACTCGCTCGCCCAGTCCCTCAGTCACTCACCAGTGGATTGAAACGGCAGTGCCGTGACTCCCCATGCACACTAAGTGTGGATGAGGATGTGGAGAAGCTCTAGTCTGTACTCAGGGAGATGGCCTGGCTAGAGCGTCTATCAGTGGCAGACAGCAACAGTATGAAAATAGGTGTGTGATTGGTTCAGCAGGAGGTTGAGTTCTGGTACCTGCCATCTCCATAGAAACCTTCATACCATATCTGTGTCCTGTCCTGTGGTTCCTGCTCTATGCAGGAACATGTGTGTGTGTGTGTGTGTGTGTGCATGCATGTGTACCTGTGTGTGTTTGTGTGTGTGCTTGCGTGTACCTTTGTGTGTGTGTGTGTGTGTGCGTGGGAGGATGTTCTCCATCTTCCTCTCCTACTTGTTTCTGTTGCCCTACTCTCTCCTGTCCTTGTCTCTGTGTTTCAGTGTCTCCCATACAGTCATGGTCTCTCTTCTCTTTTCTTTCTCTCTTCTCTCTCTCTCCTCTCTCTGCTCTCTCTCTGCTCACATCTGGGCTGCCGGTCTCTGTCTGTGGTTCGTATCTATTCTGTTCTTCAGTAATCAGTCACTTGCGTATGCATAAACTCAGTCACCCACTCACTCATTCACTCACTCTACTACTCACTCACTTTACTGCCAATCTGGTTACTGCCTGCCTGCCTGTCTGTCTCATCTTGTCTGTCATTTCTCCGTCTGACTCTTTTGTCTGCTTGTCTGTCTTCTTGCTCTCTCTTGATGTCTGTTTGACTGTTTGTGTGTCTCTTCTGTCTGTCTGTCTGCCTCTCTTTCTATCTGTCTGCCTCTCTTTCTGTCAGTCTGTCTCTCTTTCTGTCTGTCTGCCTCTCTTTCTGTCAGTCTGTCTCTCTGTCTATCTTCTCTCTCTCTTGCTGTCTTTCTGACTGTTTTGTCAGCCTGTCTCTCTCTCTCTGGCCTGGTTTGATTCCACTCCGCCGACTCTCTCAGGGGCTCAGCAACATGCCTTGATTGGCTCCCACCGAATTTGACTGCACTGTGACGTCGCAGGCGTAAAGGCCCTGTGATTGGCCGTGGCTGGCAGCGGGGGATGGGAGAGGGCAGAGCCGGGGCTGTGGGCACACACAGGCAGGGATGGCGGGAGGGCTGGCAGGAACACCGAGGCTGAGTGGAGCCGGCTGAATGCGGACCCGATACCACGCACAAGCTCACCTACATTGGGAGCCTCCGCCGGAAGTCCAGAGCAGAAATGAGGTCATAGAACCCAGAATCCGGGATGTGGAACCTGCACTCACGGAACCCGGATTTGGGTTACAAAACACACATACCCAGACTTTCAGAAACCAGAACCTGAATCGCAGAAACCCAGAGATGTTGGGGTCCCAAAACCTGAATCGCAGAACCCAGACCTTGGATTTCCGAACAAATAACCTGGGTCGCAGTGACCAGAACTTGAATCACCCAACCCAGAACCTAGTCAGTACCCTGTTCATCCTTCTCATGGAAACTTTCCAAAACTGGTACTAGGTTTGTCTTTTTCAACGTTTGGAGCGTGCAGCTTTCCCCCCTTGGGATGTTTGGCTGTGTGACTGCTGCCCTGGGCTGGGTGTCTCCTGGGGTCTCTCTGGTCGGTCAGCTGCCAGCATAGCAGACCTAGTCAACACGGGGTTTCAACACCAGCGCTCTTCTAAGGCGCTGTTTGGGGACTGAGCCATGACCTTTGTCATACATTGATGGTATGCTTTTACACTTCCAGTAATGCTAGGGTTCCACACAGACATGGGTGTTCTGACAGTGCAAGCTGCTCGGGTTAGGGTCTGTATTGGAGATAAGTCTCCAACAACCGTGAAGTCATGTCTTGAAACATTCGATATCGTTATACATCACGTGGTGTAGGTACGCAAGCGTAGGATATTGGTGGGTGTGTGGAGTGTGTGTGATATTAGTGTGTGTGTGTGTGTGTGTGTGTGTGCGTGAGAGAGGAATCTGTGTGTGTGTGCACGTGATATCAGTGTACCCTCATTTTGTGTGCGTATGCTGCAGGTGCATGTAGTTGCCCAGACAACCCTTTGCTATGGTTATATTGGCCCTGGGGAAAGGAGAGGGAGGACGGGGGAGTGTATTGGAGGAGGAGAGGTTGGGGAGGAGAGGAAGGAACTGCTCCAGGCAGCTTCCCAAGTGTTGGGGTATGAACTGACTGCAGCCAGGGGAAGGGTTAAGACCAGGCACCATACCAAACCTGGGCCCTGAGGGGGGCGTCCTGGGGAGGCCCTGCTCCCTGGGGCCCTGCCTGGGGGGCACTGATGGAGGGGGGAGAGGAGGAAGGTGGGGGTGGAAGGATGGATGGAAGAGGATGGGAGGATGGAGGAGGTGGGGGGAGTGGAGGAGGAGGGATGTAGTGGGAAGGGGATCGGAGGAGGGGGGGTGGTTGTTGGAGGAAGGGTGAAGAGGAGGAGGAAGACAGGGGGAATGAGGAGAGAGCAGAGGAGACTGCACTGTGCATGTGAACTGAAAGCTGGAAGCCACGTCTGTTGGTGTACTGTATGTAGATCATTCTAAACACTGCGCCTGGCAACATTACAAGGCCTGGCAAGGCCTTCCATTCAAAGCAGTTTTGAACTCATTGATCAGACTTTATGACGAAACACAGGAACATTGTCTTTGACTGTTGATTTCTGAATGGCTGCAGTGAAGGGACTTGACACATTTTTTTTTTCTCCCTCTTCCTCCCTCCCTCCATTCCCCCCGTCTCTCGTTTCCTCTTTCTCTCTCTCTCCCTCTCTACCTATCTCTCCCTCCCTCCCTCACTCCCTCCTCTCTCTCCCTCACTCCCTCCTCTCTCCCCGTCTTCCCTCTCTCTCCCCCACCCTCTCTCTCTCCTCCTCCCGCTCTCTCCTCACTCCCTCCTCTCTCCCCGTCTTCCCTCTCTCTCCCCCACCCTCTCTCTCTCCTCCCTCCTCCCGCTCTCTCCTCATTCCCTCCTCTCTCCCAATGTCTCCCTCTCTCCCTCCTCCCCCTCTCTCTCCTCCCTCCCCCCTCTCTCTCCTTCTCAGATTATGTGTACTTTGAGAACTCATCCAGTAACCCACTGCTCATCAGGAGAATAGAGGAGCTCAACAAGGTGAGTGGAACCTCTCCACCCTCACTCCATCTCTCCTCCTCCCTCTCACTCCATCTCTCCTCCTCCCTCTCACTCCATCTCTCCTCCCTCTCACTCCATCTCTCCTCCACCCTCACTCCATCTCTCCTCCTCCCTCTCACTCCATCTCTCCTCCCTCTCACTCCATCTCTCCTCCTCCCTCTCACTCCATCTCTCCTCCACCCTCACTCCATCTCTCCTCCTCCCTCTCACTCCATCTCTCCTCCACCCTCTCACTCCATCTCTCCTCCTCCACCCTCACTCCATCTCTCCTCCTCCCTCTCACTCCATCTCTCCTCCACCCTCACTCCATCTCTCCTCCTCCACCCTCTCACTCCATCTCTCCTCCACCCTCACTCCATCTCTCCTCCTCCCTCTCACTCCATCTCTCCTCCACCCTCTCGCTCCATCTCTCCTCCACCCTCTTACTCCATCTGTCCTCCTCCACCCTCTCACTCCATCTGTCCTCCTCCACCCTCTCACTCCATCTCTCCTCCACCCTCTCACTCCATCTCTCCTCCACCCTCTCACTCCATCTCTCCTCCTCCACCCTCTCACTCCATCTGTCCTCCTCCACCCTCTCACTCCATCTCTCCTCCACCCTCTCACTCCATCTCTCCTCCACCCTCTCACTCCATCTCTCCTCCACCCTCTCACTCCATCTCTCCTCCACCCTCTCACTCCATCTCTCCTCCACCCTCTCACTCCATCTTTCCTCCTCCACCCTCTCACTCCATCTCTCCTCCTCCACCCTGTCACTCCATCTCTCCTCCTCCACCCTGTCACTCCATCTCTCCTCCTCCCGTCTGTAGACTCCAGTCTTCTTATGACCTCTCACCCTGAAGGCCACAAAGTTCATGGGTTGGTCAGGACCTCTGGAGAGGGAGTGAGAGATGAGTCGTCAAACGGCAGATGTTCCGTTTCAAACGCGGTCTCACTTCACTTTGGGAATATTGTAGACCCCCCCCCCCTCATCCTCACCTCTTCTCTCCCCCACTCGTCATCCCTCCTTCTCCATCCCTCTTCGACCTCCTCGTCCACATCCCGGTCAGAGGGTCTCCGGGAGCAGAACCCTATTGACCAGGGCCGCGCTGTTGTCTGTGCGGCTGTCACACAAGCCTCAACCTCCGCTCGCTTGTCCACAGACGTCGCGTGATGTCGTCGGCCTGTTGCCGTGGTAACCCTGTTTGTCTGTTTGCAGACGGCCAATGGGAACGTTGAGGCCAAAGTGGTGTGTTTCTTCCGACGCAGGGACATCTCCAGTACACTCATCGCCCTGGCGGACAAGCACGCCAGTGAGTAACACTTCGCCCCAGCTACTCTACTCTATTCTACTCCGCTCTACACTACACTACACTACTCTAGCCTGCTGTACTCCACTCTGGCCTACTCTACTCTACCCAAGCCTACCCTAGCCTGCTCTTCAGCCTGCAGGGGTGTGTGTGTGTGTGTGTTAGCTGGCTCTGCAGTGTGAGCTACTGTTTGGAGAGGAGGGCTGAGCTGTGGAGCCAGAGCGCTGAGGGCTTCAGAGAGAGAGAGAGAGAGAGAAAAGAATGAGGGGGAGCATGAGAGAGAGCATGAGGAAGCACGAAAGAGACGGGGGGGGGAGAGAGGGGGGGGGGAAGAGAGAAGAAGAGATTGAGAGGGAAGAGGGAGAGAAAGAATCTAGTGGAAGTTTGTCAGTGGCCACCCCTCAGACTGCAGCAATATGCCTGCCTGCCTGCCTGCCTGCCTGTCTCCACATGTCCCTCTGGCTGGGTCTCCACATGTCCCTCTGGCTGGGTCTCCACATGTCCCTCTGGCTGGGTCTCCACATGTCCCTCTGGCTGGGTCTCCACATGTCCCTCTGGCTGGGTCTCCACATGTCCCTCTGGCTGGGTCTCCACATGTCCCTCTGGCTGGGTCTCCACATGTCCCTCTGGATGGGTCTCCACATGTCCCTCTGGCTGGGTCTCCACATGTCCCTCTGGCTGGGTCTCCACATGTCCCTCTGGCTGGGTCTCCACATGTCCCTCTGGCTGGGTCTCCACATGTCCCTCTGGCTGGGTCTCCACATGTCCCTCTGGCTGGGTCTCCACATGTCCCTCTGGCTGGGTCTCCACATGTCCCTCTGGCTGGGTCTCCACATGTCCCTCTGGCTGGGTCTCCACATGTCCCTCTGGCTGGGTCTCCACATGTCCCTCTGGCTGGGTCTCCACAGCAGCACAATGCTAGATGACCACTGAAGCAGGTTCCTCTGGTCTGATTGACCTCCTGGTAGAGTGAGCTGTCTGTTGGGTCCATTCACACACCAGCCGTCGCGTTTGAGAGCGTGTGTGTTTTGAGAGCGTGTGTGTTTTGAGAGCGTGTGTGTTTTGAGAGCGTGTGTGTTTGAGAGCGTGTGTGTTTGAGAGCGTGTGTGTTTGAGAGCGTGTGTGTTTGACAGAGAGTGTGTGTTTGAGAGAGAGTGTGTGTTTGAGAGAGAGTGTGTGTTTGAGAGAGAGTGTGTGTTTGAGAGAGAGTGTGTGTTTGAGAGAGAGTGTGTGTTTGAGAGAGAGTGTGTTTGTGTATGTTTGAGAGCGTGTGATTGTGTTTGAGAGGGTGTGAGTGTGAGAGGGTGTGAGTGTGAGTGCGTGTGTGGGAGAGTGCGTGTGTGAGAGTGCGTGTGTGGGAGAGTGCGTGTGTGGGAGAGTGCGTGTGTGGGAGAGTGCGTGTGTGGGAGAGTGCGTGTGTGGGAGAGTGCGTGTGTGGGAGAGTGCGTGTGTGGGAGAGTGCGTGTGTGGGAGAGTGCGTGTGTGGGAGAGTGCGTGTGTGGGAGAGTGCGTGTGTTTGAGAGTGCGTGTGTGGGAGAGTGCGTGTGTTTGAGAGTGCGTGTGTGGGAGAGTGCGTGTGTTTGAGAGTGCGTGTGTGGGAGAGTGCGTGTGTTTGAGAGTGCGTGTGTGGGAGAACCAGTGCGTTGCCCGTGGCGCTAATGCAGCTGGTGATGAAGATGTCGGTGAGTTGATTCGCTGTCAACTTAATTGGCGTGTTGGCAGAAAAGGGGCGTGTTCTGCATAGCTACATAGCGGCTCGTGCTCCATATTTCAACGTGCGCTTAAGGAACGCACGTTGAAAAGGATAGGATACGAGGGGTTTGAACAAAGGTTAGCGCCTAAATCTTCCAGCGTGGCAGCCAGCAAAACCAACGAGACTTTCTGGCAGCATCCTTGTGAGTGTGTGTGTGTGTGTGTGTGAGTGTGTGTGTGAGAGTGTGTGAGAGTGTGTGGAGACCCTCAGTGACCGGGCTGGCAGAGTGGAACTCTATCAGTGTGTAGGGCAGGGTTGTTAATTCTGGGGAGGACCACACAGAGACGGTGTGTGTATTCCTGTGTGTCGGTCTGTCTCAGAGAACCACTGTTTATTTTTGAGAACTTATGTATGTGTTCTTGATGTGTGTATTCTTGGACTCTGTGTGTGTGTTGGGGGGGGCTCCTTCTTTTGAGTCATTGTGCCTGTGTGTGTCTGTGTGTGTCTGTGCGTGCCTGTGTGTGTCTGTGCGTGTCTGTGTGTGTCTGTCTGTGTCTGTGTGTGTCTGTGCATGCCTGTGTGTGTCTGTGCGTGTCTGTGCGTGTCTGTGCGTGTCTGTGTGTGTCTGTGCATGCCTGTGTGTGTCTGTGCATGCCTGTGTGTGTTTGTGTGTGGAGGGAGTGCGGGCCTCTGCTAGCAGATCCAGACATTTGCGAGATGTGAAAAGGGGTGTGTAGTGCAGGGGTGTGTAGCTCAGGGGTGTGTAGTGCAGGGGTGTGTAGCTCAGGGGTGTGTAGCGCAGGGGTGTGTAGCGCAGGGGTGTGTAGCGCAGGGGTGTGTAGCTCAGGGGTGTGTAGCGCAGGGGTGTGTAGCGCAGGGGTGTGTAGCTCAGGGGTGTGTAGCGCAGGGGTGTGTAGCGCAGGGGTGTGTAGCTCAGGGGTGTGTAGCGCAGGGGTGTGTAGCGCAGGGGTGTGTAGCTCAGGGGTGTGTAGCTCAGGGGTGTGTAGCGCAGGGGTGTGTAGCGCAGGGGTGTGTAGTGCAGGGGTGTGTAGCGCAGGGGTGTGTAGCGCAGGGGTGTGTAGTGCAGGGGTGTGTAGCTCAGGGGTGTGTAGCTCAGGGGTGTGTAGTGCAGGGGTGTGTAGCGCAGGGGTGTGTAGCTCAGGGGTGTGTAGTGCAGGGGTGTGTAGCGCAGGGGTGTGTAGCTCAGGGGTGTGTAGCTCAGGGGTGTGTAGCGCAGGGGTGTGTAGCTCAGGGGTGTGTAGCGCAGGGGTGTGTAGCTCAGGGGTGTGTAGCGCAGGGGTGTGTAGGTCAGGGGTGTGTAGCGCAGGGGTGTGTAGCTCAGGGGTGTGTAGCGCAGGGGTGTGTAGCTCAGGGGTGTGTAGCGCAGGGGTGTGTAGCTCAGGGGTGTGTAGCGCAGGGGTGTGTAGCTCAGGGGTGTGTAGCGCAGGGGTGTGTAGCTCAGGGGTGTGTAGAGCAGGGGTGTGTAGAGCAGGGGTGTGTAGAGCAGGGGTGTGTAGCTCAGGGGTGTGTAGTGCAGGGGTGTGGGCCATATCCTGTCTGTGTTTCTGGCTGGGCCCGGCCACCAAGGACAAGGAGAAGGAGAGGTGGGGAAAATCAGAGGGCCTGGTGACTGTGGACGTGTAGTGTGTGTGTAATGTAGTCCACGTAAACGAGGCTGTATTTAGTGTGCGTGTGTGTGTGTGCGTGTGTGTAGTTGACAGGAGTTTCCCCTGAGCAGCAGGCCCTGTGGATCGTGTTGGACCAGTTTCTAGTTGAGATCTGGATCTCTTCTTCACAGCCTCAGTGTGCACGCGTGTCTGTCTTTGTGTGTGTGTGCGTGTCTTACTGCATGTCTTACAGTGTGTTTGTCTTTGTGTCTGCATGTGTTTCTGTGTTTGAGTATGTGTGTCCGTGCCTGTTTGTCGTGGCGTGTGTCAGTCGAAGTGTATGTCTCTGTGTGTGTGTGTGTGTGGGGGGGGGCGGGGGGGGGGAAGGGGGAGAGAGAGGTGGGGGGGTGTGGGAGCGGTGCGTGCGTGCATGTGTGCATGACTGCAGTGAGTCACAGATCAAATATTTTCCTCGCTGGGTCGGAGAACCTTCCCTCGCTGGGCCTCAGGACTCCGCCCTCCTTTATTCTTAGCCCCTCCCCCCCCCCCCCACAGGCAGAACAGCCTCCTGACTGGTCAGTCACCTTGAGAGACACCTTCCAGAGCGAAGCCCTCCGGGCATGTGACTTTCCATGACTTGTTTGTTTTGATCTTTTGTGGAGACAGCGCGACCCATAACCTCCCTCACGGAAGCTTCCAGTGAATGACATGGTTGTAGTTGCGGGAGCACGACGCGCTTCCATTTGACACGTATCCGTTCAGCAGACGATCGTATCCAAAGCCACATGCGAAGAGGGCTTTTGGAAAGTACAGCAGAAGATCAAGGATCACAAGTATGGAGTTATGTCAGTATTTTGGCGGTCAGAGTCGAGGAACAGTCTTTGTTTCCCAGGCACAGTGCAAAGCAGCCACATCTCAGCTACCGGGCACAGTGCAAACACAATAAGACCTCAACCACAGCACACCCCTACCCTGTCTATGATAGCACACGGTCTGTGAGTGGGTCTGAGGAGCAGAGAAAGACCTGGGGCCTCATGGTGATGAGCTGTAGGATCCCACACAGGCAGGTAACGCTACTGCACTGACCCCTCCCCTCCCCTCCCCTCCCCTCCCCTCCCCTCCCCTCCCCTCCCCTCCCCTCCCCTCCCCTCCCCTCCCCTCCCCTCCCCTCCCCTCCCCTCCCCTCCCCTCCCCTCCCCTCCCCTCCCTCCCTCCCTCCCTCCCTCCCTCCCTCCCTCCCTCCCTCCCTCCCTCCCCTCCCCTCCCCTCCCTCCTGCTCTCCCTCCCTCCCCTCCCTCTTGCTCTCCCTCCCCTCCCTCCCGCTCTCTCCCCCTATCCTCAGGTCTCTCCTTTCCTCCCCCCCCCCACCCTCGTCTCGTAAGCCGTCTCATTCATCAATAATTGATAATTGGTAGGGACAGGTGAGATGGAGAGGCAATTTGCTGGGAGTATGGTGCTGTGCCAGGAGATTGGGTGTGGATGAGGAGGAGGAGGAGGAGGAGAGAGAAGGGTAGAGAGAGACAGCAGGACTGGGGGGTGGTGGGCTCCTCCCTCTCCTCCTCCTCCTCCTCTCAAGGGCACACACGCACTAAGGGGTTGATATGATGACCCCCTTGCTCGCTGCACAGTCCAAACCCTGCAGCCTCACATGAGCGCACACACTCTCGTGAACGCGCGCACACTCTCTCATGAACACACACACACACTCTCTCGTGAACGCGCGCACTCTCTCTCTCGTGAACGCGCGCACACTCTCGTGAACGCGCGCACACTCTCGTGAACGCGCGCACACTCTCTCTCGTGAACGCGCGCACACTCTCTCTCGTGAACGCGCGCACACTCTCTAGTGAACGCGCGCACACTCTCTCTCGTGAACGCGCGCACACTCTCTCGTGAATGCGCGCACACACTCTCTCGCAAACGCGCGCACACTCTCTCATGAACACACACACACACTCTCTCGTGAACGCGCGCACTCTCTCGTGAACGCGCGCACACTCTCTCGTGAACGCGCGCACACTCTCTCTCGTGAACGCGCGCACACTCTCTAGTGAACGCGCGCACACTCTCTAGTGAACGCGCGCACACTCTCTAGTGAACGCGCGCACACTCTCTCGTGAACGCGCGCACACACACTCGTGAACGCGCGCACACACTCTCGTGAACGCGCGCACTCTCTCTCTCGTGAACGCGCGCACACTCTCTCTCGTGAACGTGCGCACACTCTCTCGTGAACACGCGCACACTCACTCTCGTGAACGCACGCACACTCTCGTGAACGCACGCACACTCTCGTGAACACACACACACACTCTCTCTCATGAACACACACACTCTCTCGTGAACACACACACACACACTCTCTCTCATGAACACACACACACACTCTCTCTCATGAACACGCGCACACTCCCTCTCGTGAGCGTGCACGCACACAGACACACTCTCACTCTCACGCTTTCCTGAACCCACTCACACGCACACACACACTTGCCTCAGGCACTTCCTCACTCAGAGCCCGTGCTGGGTTCCCCTCTCATTAGGCATGTGACCATGTGATGGAGGTAGGCACATGATCCAGCCTGGCTCGCAGCCTCTGTTGCCTCACAGGTAGAGCTGGTGTGTGTGTGTGTGTGTGTGTGATGGGGACTGGGTGTTAGAACGAGAGAGGGTGAAGGAGTATTGATTTGGGCCACACATCCTTTCTCCTGAAAATCCCCTGATTGCTTTTGTTCTGCTTTGTCCGTCCCTCTCTCTCCCCCCGTCTCCCTCCTCCTCTAATGAAACTGGAAATGAACCGGAGCACGCGCCCACTGGCTCCTCAACCTCTCTCTCTCTCTCTCTCTCTCTCGGCTCTCTCTCTCGGCTCTCTCTCTCGGCTCTCATTCTCTTTTTCTCCTCTCTCCCCTTCCTCATCCCCCAGCTACCTGGAGGGGAGAGGGATGGGGAGAGAGGGGTGGAGGGGGGTGATGAATAGACGCTCTGACGGAGTGATGGTGTGTCCTTATTGGATGGTCACAAGCCAGTCCTGACTCATAGAGAATAATAAACACCCACTGAACATCCTGTCTGTCTCTGTACGTCTTCGCTGGGCCTTCTGTGTGTGTGTGTGTGTGTGTGTGTGCGCTAGTATCTAGTATGGTACCTTCATTCAGTTAAGGTGTGTGAGAAGCCTAGGCGTGGGTGAATGTAGGAACATTTCACTTGAATTGATGACGCCAATTACATTTTATTCTGACTGCACAGCTGACTTTGCTTGTGTCTGTGTTTATCGTTGTGTGTGCGGGTGTGTGTTCATCTTTGTGTGCGTGTGTGTGTCAGGGGAGCTGGAGGAGGAGATGGAGAATCCTGAGATCGTGGACCTGCCTGAGAAACAGAAACACCAGTTGAGACACAGAGAGCTGTTCCTCTCTCGCCAGCTAGAGTCTCTACCTGCAACTCACATCAGGTACCTGTCTCTCTCTCATACTGCCCCTATAGCCTGTCTCTCTCTCATACTGCCCCTATAGCCTGTCTCTCTCTCATACTGACCCTATAGCCTGTCTCTCTCTCATACTGCCCCTATAGCCTGTCTCTCTCATACTGCCCCTATAGCCTGTCTCTCTCTCATACTGCCCCTATAGCCTGTCTCTCTCTCTCATACTGCCCCCACAGCCTGTCTCTCAGCCCCTGTACCCTGTCTTTCTCTCTCAGCTCTACTAGCAGAGCATCTCTATAGGCCTTCCGCTCTGCTGTTGCAAACCGCTATTACAGTTCACCAGTCTAGTCTGTGAATGGTTTCGACACCTCCCCCCCCCTTGTCTGTGATTGGTTGGTGACGCTTTTCCTCTGTCTATGATTGGCTGACGACACCTTCCTCCTGTCTGCGGTTGGCTGATTCCAGGGGAAAGTGTTGCGTGACCCTGCTAAATGAGACGGAGGCTCTGAAGTCGTACCTGGATCGCGAGGTAGGTGACTAGGACTCCTGTGGCTGTCTGAGCTCTGAGACACAGCGTGACAGCTAGGCATCAGGATTATCTAAGTTTGTGATAGAGGGACTGTATGTAATAGAGTTTGTGTGTGAGAGACGGGGAGTGTGTGTGTGAGAGAGAGAGATACATTGTGTGTGTGTGAGAGAGAAGGGGAGTGTGGGTGTGTGTGTGTGTCTGCTTGCAAGAGAGAGCAAGGTAGTGTATGTGAGGGATTGTGTGTGAGTGTTTATGAGTAAGAGTTTAGAAGTCTTGGTTTAGTTGAATTATTCAGTGTGTTGACCCAGAATGTTCTCCTCACACTCAGTAATGAGGAGGCTAGAGACTCCACTAGCAGTGAGGAGCAAAACACACACACTCACAGATATACAACGTATACACAATTACCACATACACAACATATATACACTTACCACACCCACACAAACATACTTGCACAAACATCATCTCTCACACACTATATGCACACTTATCACACACACAAACAAACTCACACCCACTCCACAAGCAACCACACACACACACTCGCATTCAATTCCCTCTTTCTGGTCTTCAGTCTCATTTTGTTTCTCTCCCTATCTCTCTCCCTTTGGGATCCCCCCCACCTCTCTCTCTCCCCCTCCATCCCTCCCCCCACCTCTCTCTCTCCCCCTCCATCCCTCCCCCCACCTCTCTCTCTCCCCCTCCATCCCTCCCCACACCTCTCGCTCCCTTTCTCCCTCTACCCTTCCCCCACCTATCTCTCTCCCTCCCTGCCTCCCCCCAACTCTCTCTCTCTCTCCCTCTACCCTTCCCCCCACCTCTCTCTCTCCCTCACTGCCCCCCCCCCCCCTCCAGGATGCGTTCTTCTACTCCCTGGTGTACGACCCCCAGCAGAAGACCCTGCTGGCGGACAAGGGGGAGATCCGCGTGGGGAACAAGTACCAGGCTGACATCACGGACCTGCTCCCTGAGGGTAGGACCACGGTGCCGGCACGGATCACACAAAGCTGTCTCATAGTGTGTCTGTGTGTGGGTGTGTCTCTTGTTTAAGTGTCCTTGTGGGGAGCAAATGTCCTCACAAGTATAGTTTAATATGAAGAAACTTGACCACTAAAGCTTTTCACAGGTTTTAGGGTTAGAATTAGTGGACGGTCTTACTAGGGGTCGACGGCGCCATTATTAAACATCATTTTCAAAACCGATTTGCTGATTTTTTTTATAATTCTTTCTTTTCATTATTTGGTCATTTTTGCTTCTTGTGTTTTAAATTTACTTCTTTAAGTTTTACAAAATTTTTACAGAATGCTGCTGGATGCTCCCTGCCCTTTTATGTTGTTGTTGTTATTATTATTATTATTATCAATATTAATGTTATTATTAACAGTTCTCAGAATTAAAGATATGGTTAAAAGAATTGAAAGACAGTCTTTGTCAGAGCCCTTTTTATTCTTAATTTTGACATTAACTTTCGTTTTTACACGAGACATACATATCGGTTCAAAATATCGGTTAGCGGTGTACTTGATCTGTAATTATCGGTATCGGCATCGGTCCTGAAAAACCCTGGTCTTACCCATGTTAGATGATATTAAGGATTAGAGAGAACTTGTGTTGAATAGGAGTGAATGATCGGGCCCCACTAGGATAGATAAGTGTGTGTGCGTGTGTGTGTGTAGGGGAGGACGATGGCAGGGAGCTGACCAAGCTGGAGGAGAGGGTATGGGACCCCAGCAGTGTGCTCACAGAGAAACAGATAGACCAGTTCCTGGTGGTGGCTCGGTAAGATGGACTTCCCTCCCGCCCTCTTACCCCAGTCAACAACATGGCTCCAAAGGTTTAACCTCAACTATGTGTGTCTGTCTGCCTTATTTGGTTCCTTCCTTCCCCCCCCACACTCTCTGCTTCTCTACCTCTCGCTCTACCTGTCTTTCTACCTGCCTCTTTATCTACCTCTCTCTACTTCCCTCTACCGATATCTCCCTCTCTCTATCTCTCTCTACCTTTCTCCCTACCTCCCTCTCTCTCTCCATCTCCCTTTCTCTGCTTCTCTCAATCTCCCTCCATCTCTCCCGGTCTTTCTCCCCCTCTCTCCCCCTCCCTCTCTCTCTGTCTCAGGTCTGTTGGTACGTTTGCCAGAGCTCTAGACTGCAGTAGTTCTGTTCGACAGCCTAGTCTTCATATGAGTGCAGCTGCTGCCTCCAGAGACATAACCTTGGTAAGCATCACGCATACACACACACTCATACATACACACACACGCATACACTCATACATACACATTCACACGCACGCACACGCATACACACACACACACTCATACAGGGTCAGGGTATAAGTGAGCATGAAGCAGTGCTGTTGGCTCTGGGTGTGTGTGTGTGTGTGTGTGTGTGAGAGAGAGAGAGGTAGTGGTAGTCCTGGTGTAAGGTACTAAGAAGCTGACATCTCCAAATCTCATTCCTGGCCCTGGCCTCATCTTCCCCATGTGGACTGGTTCTGCCCCAGTTCTGCTCCTCATATTTAAACCATGCAGGCTAGCCTACAGCTACACTCACACACACGCACACACACACGCACACACACACACTCACAGGGTATGGATACACACTCTGATCCCTCCTGAAGTTCCAAAGCAATGAAGTGACCCCTAAGAGAACAGACCCACCTGTGAATGGATTAACACCAGCCGTCTGGCCCCTCTGCCTCCTTGTGTGCCTCCTTGCCCTCTCTCCTCCCCCTTCCTTCTTCTTCCCTCTCTCTTTGCTCCTTCCCTTCTCCTCTTCCCATCCCCCACCTTTCCTCATTCTTCTCTCCCTTCCTCTTCCCCCCCCCCTCTTCACCCCCCTTTCTCACTCCCCCTCCCTTCCACCTCCCCCTTCCTCCCTCTCATTCTCCCTGTCTGCTCCCCCCCCCCCCCCCCAGTTCCACGCCATGGATACACTCCACAAGACGGGCTATGACATGACGCGGGCCATCGCGGCGCTGGTGCCGCAGGGGGGGCCTGTGCTCTGCCGGGACGAGATGGAGGAGTGGAGCGCCTCCGAGGCCAACCTGTTCGAGGAGGCGCTGGAGAAGTACGGCAAAGACTTCACCGATATCCAGCAAGACTTTGTGAGTGGAGAGAGAGTGGCTGTGTGTGTGTGAGAGAGAGTGGCTGTGTGTGCGTGTGTGTGAGGAGAGAGAGAGAGAGACCACCTTGGATTGTCAAATACCAAATCTGGATATGAATAAGTAGCCTATGGTTGTTACAATATTGTGTACGGCCAAACCAGCATGGCAACGCCCGATCTCGGAAGCTAAGCATGGTTGGGCCTGGTTAAAGTTGGGCTAGGTAGAGGGTTATTGAAGGTCCATAAGACCTGAGACGGCAGGTGTGCAATGTCATCTGAAGGAATGTTGCTCTGCAAACGCTTAGCAACCCTCACTGCTGGCAACCCACATTGCTCAGTATGAATGAAGACATGAACAACAGTGAACATTTTCAACTGAACGTAGGGTTTGAAATGGATCATGTTGCCATGTGGTTGGACCAGATGCAGCACGTGTGGCTCGCCAGATGTTTGATGAAGAAACCAAAATAGACTGGTGCCAAAATGTTTTCAACTAATTAACTAAAAACCAGCCCTGCTACATAATTCGTTACAACACAGGCCATAGTCACATCTTTTTTTTTTTTTTTATATATATAGAAGTGAAGCAATTTTCTGCAAAGCGACGGGGACAGTGGCTCGCTGTGTGTGTGCTGGCCTGTTCACAGCAATACAAAACATTTTTGATTTGGTCGGTCGACCTGTGTCGCTCGCCTGCGAATCACTTGTTGCGAGTGGTGGCCTGGAAGTCGTCCTGTGGTAGGAATCCAAGTGGTGTTAGAAGGTGGGATTTAGAAAACATGAGGCGAGCCTTGAGTATGGTGTTCCCTCCTCCCTGAGAGATAGAGACAGATAAAGAGACTGATGCAGTGAGAGAACGAGAGAGGGAGAGATGGGTGGAGCATGAGTGAGTTTATCAGACTGCAGAGCCTGTGTGTGCGGGCGCGTGTGGCTCTGACCAAGATAGAAACACACAGGTCTCATTTGGAACAAGGCAAGGCAAGGAGACTGAGTGTCTGGTGTAGCTTAGTGTTTCTGGTGGTGCAGCTCAGCGTTTCTGGTGGTGTAGCTCAGTGTTTCTGGTGGTGCAGCTCAGTGTTTCTGGTGGTGCAGCTCAGCGTTTCTGGTGGTGCAGCTCAGTGTTTCTGGTGGTGCAGCTCAGCGTTTCTGGTGAGGCAGCTCAGTGTTTCTGGTTGTGTAGCTCAGTGTTTCTGGTGGTGCAGCTCAGTGTTTCTGGTGGTGCAGCTCAGCGTTTCTGGTGAGGCAGCTCAGTGTTTCTGGTTGTGTAGCTCAGTGTTTCTGGTGATGCAGCTCAGTGTTTCTGGTGGTGCAGCTCAGTGTTTCTGGTGATGCAGCTCAGTGTTTCTGGTGGTGCAGCTCAGCGTTTCTGGTGGTGCAGCTCAGTAATGCCCGGGGTGAGAGGAGTGTTGCTGCAGTCGGCTTCACCCTGGTGCTGTGGCCAACCGAGAGCCTCACTCTGCCACCTGCTGGAGGCTCGTCGTCGGTGCCCCTGAATGCTCCTCTCAGCCTCACACACGCACAACCAACGGTCTTTATGGGTGGGGCCAAACCTGGCAACCCTTCAATTCCCTTTTGCCTTTTTCAAACTTTCAAACTTTTCTTCTTCTTCTCTTATTTTATTTTTACATTCAACCACACCACAGCCAAAACTTTATCAACAACGAGAATGATGACAGACTTATACGAATGATTCCCTAAGTATCATGAAGCAGGCAAGACCTCGCTTTTTCGTCTGCCATTTTGAAACAGTGTTTCTCTGTGTTGTCTTCAGCTGCCCTGGAAATCGCTGACCAGCATCATAGAGTACTACTACATGTGGAAGACAACCGACAGATATGTACAGCAGGTAAACCAGAGCTGACGTTGCCATAGTTACCCAACACCATCTGTGTCAAGAGACTCGGCCTGACTCATTTTGTTTTTCTCCACTTTCTCTCTCTATCGCGCTTTCTCACTTCCTTTCTTTTCCGTATTCTATCTCTGTCTCTCTTCCTAACTCGATCGCCCCTCTCTGTCTCTCCATTTCTCTCTCTGACACACCTTCGCTACGTTGCTTTCTCTCTCTCTGTCTCTCATATACTCTCTCCATCCCTCTGAGTCATTCTCCCTCTCTGACAGTCTCACCAACTCTCTCTCTCACTTTCTGTCTCTTATCACTTTCAGTTCATGTTCGAGTTGAGAGATATTTCAAATGTTGCCCATTTTCAATTTCAAGTGAGGAGATATTTCAAATGTTGCCAAAGCGAGCATGCCATACAGCTGTCACTTCTTAGCACGTTCTCTCCCCCTCTCTCTCCCCCCCCCCCCCCCCCATCTATCTCACCCAGAAACGGTTAAAAGCGGCGGAGGCGGAGAGCAAGCTGAAACAGGTCTACATCCCCAACTAGTGAGTACCTGGGAGGGGCGGGGTTAAAGGCTGGGGCCGGCCGTTCATCTCCATGGGAACCTGCTGCAGTTGAATTGGTCTAGATTTTATGGACTAAGTTGTCAAAAGCCTCCATTTCAACAAACCAACCATGGTGACATCGACTGCAGCCTTGAACATTCATGTCACATTTTAGCTCCGCCCCGGCCCCTTCTAAATAGCCCCTCTGGCACTGACAGTGTTGATAAAGATGTGTGCTGCACATCTCCGGCCCCGAGTCTTTCAGCTTTTCCAAGCTCAATTGAATTACTTATCAACAAATGATTAGAGACTGCTGTCTGTTAGGGTAGTTGTGTGTGTGTGTGTGTGTGTGTGTGTGTGTGAGACAGGATGTGTGTGTGTGAGACAGGTTCCTGTGTGTGAGACAGGTTCCTGTGTGTGAGAGACAGGTCTGTGTGTGAGACAGGTTCCGGTGTGTGTGTGTGTGACAGGATGTGTGTGTGTGTGTGTGAGACAGGTTCCTGTGTGTGGTTGTGTGACGGGTAGTGTGTGTGTGAGACGGGTAGTGTGTGTGTGTGTGTGTGTGTGAGACAGGTTGTGTGTGTGACACAGGTTGTGTGTGTGTGAGACAGGTTGTGTGTGTGAGACAGGTAGTGTGTGTGTGAGACGGGTAGTGTGTGTGTGTGTGTGTGTGTGAGACAGGTTGTGTGTGTGTGTGTGAGACGGGTAGTGTGTGTGTGTGACACAGGTTGTGTGTGTGTGAGACAGGTTGTGTGTGTGAGACAGGTAGTGTGTGTGTGTGAAAGCATGGCTGTGTGTGAGACAGGTGTGTTTCTAAGCCGGATCCTCTCTCCCCCAGTAACAAGCCCAACCCCAACCAGCTCAGTGGCAGCAGTGTGAAGCCCGGCCTGGTGAACGGTGCTGCGCCTCCAGCTGCCGTACCCCCTGCAGCCCCCGCAGCCCCCGCAGCCCCCGCAGCCCCCGGAGCCCCCGGAGCCCCTGGAGCCCCCGGAGCCCCTGGAGCCCCTGCAGCCGTCCCCGGGGCCCCCGGACAGACGCCTGGCCTGGGCCGGGCCTGCGAGAGCTGCTACAGTACGTAGAACACAGCACCGCCACAGAACTGGGCCGCTCCTGACCAGACCGGACTGGACTAGACTGGAATCGATTCAACTGGATCTAAGTGGACTGGAATAGGCAGGGCTAGGCTTGACTGGGCTAGGTTGGACTGGGTTGGGCTGGGTTGGACTGAGTTGGGCTAGGTTGGGCTGGGTTGGACTGGGTTGGGCTGGGTTGGACTGAGTTGGGCTGGACTGGACTATGTTGGTTAAGGCTAGGCTGGGCTGGGCTTCAATAGTCTGGGCTAGGTTATGTTGGGCTGGGCTAAGTTGGGGCTGGACAGGGCTAGGCTAGGTTGGGCTAAACTCGTTTAAACTGGGCCATGTTGGTCTGGGCTAGACTAGGTTGGGCTAAATTTGTTTAAACTGGGCCATGTTGGTCTGGGCTAGTTTATGTTGGGCTGGGCTAAGTTGGGGCTGGACAGGGCTAGGCTAGATTGGGCTAAACTCGTTTAAACTGGGCCATGTTGGTCTGGGCTAGACTAGGTTGGGCTAAATTTGTTTAAACTGGGCCATGTTGGTCTGGGCTAGGCTAGGTTGGGCTAAACTCGTTTAAACTAGGCCATGTTGGTCTGGGCTAGACTAGGTTGGGCTCGGCCAGGCTGGGCTGTAGTAAACAGTACTGTACTGTGGTGTACATGTGTTCTTCATGGAACACAAATGGGACTCGCCCGAGAGAGAGGAAATAAGAGTGGGCTATCTCCTGGGCTATTTTTGTGGTGGTAATTAATTCAGTCATAAATGATTAAAGTGTGTGTGTGCGTCTCCCTGTTTGTGTGTGCGTGCATGCCTTTTTTGTGTGTGCGCGTGTGTGCCGTGTGTGTGTGTGTGTGTGCGCGTGTGCCTGTGTGTGTGCGCACGTGTGCCTGTGTGTGTGTGTGTGCGCAGCCTCCAGCTCATACCAGTGGTACTCGTGGGGCCCCCCCAACATGCAGTGTCGCCTCTGCGCCTCCTGCTGGACCTACTGGAAGAAGTACGGAGGGCTGAAGATGCCCACCAGACTGGACGGAGAGAGGCCCGGACCCAACCGCAACAACATGGTACACACACACACACACTCGCATACATTCTCACAGAGGCACACGCTTCCACTCATCCATGCACATACACACAGGCTCGCAAAAACGTGCACAAAGGCACACACACAGAGACACACGCATTATGCAGGCGCTTGCGCACGTACACACACACGTACACACAAACATGCGCAGAAGCGCCCTCGTGCGTACACTCGCACGCTCGCACTCACAGAAACGCACACACTTGCATGCACATATACACATACACACATTCACATGCGCACACAGACGTGTACTCTCTTACGCACATGTGCAGGGGAGGAACACACACACACAAATACACAGACTCGGCCTCCGCCACGTGACCTGCTTGTCCTGTGACCTGGCCTGTTCCCTCTCCGTTCTAGAGCCCTCACGGTCTACCCATGAGGCATAGCGGCAGCCCCAAGTCAGCGGTGAAGACGCGGCAGGCGTTCTACCTCCAGACCACGGCGGTGACGCGCGCCGCCCGGCGGCTCTGCCAGGACATCATCCGGCCTCGCTTCCTGGCCCGCCACCCCTACCTGCCCCTCAACGCTGCCATCGTCAAGGCTGAATGTAGGTCCCTGACCCCTGACCTTAAACCCCCCCCCCCCCCCCCCCGTGTGTGTGTAACCGACAGTGCTGTGTGTGGTTCCCAGGTGCTCTGCGTTTGCCGGACATGCCTAAGAAGGTCGTGCCTCTGAAGCCTGGGGTACGCAAGCCCCTGGAGACCGTCGTCAGGTACCTGGGTAAGAGGAAGTGATGTCACCACCCAGTCTCTCCCCTCTCTGGGGCCCTTGGAGAGAGAGAGGGAGAGAGAGAGGGAGAAAGAGAGGGAGAGAGGGAGAGAGGGAGAGAGGGAGAGGGAGAGGGAGAGGGAGAGAGAGAGGGAGAGAGAGAGAGAGAGAGAGAGATATGTTCCAGAGCTCTCTTGGCCCTCTATCTCTCCATTACTCTCTCTCTCTTACATTACCCTGCCTGCCCTCCCTTTTTCCTCTCTCTTTCACTATCAAACTGTGACCCTCCCCCCCCCCCCCCCCCCCCAGAGGCCCACCCGTGCCCCCCCAGACCGGATCCCCCTCGTGGCCCCACCATCTCCACAGGCAGCCTGACGCCCATCAAGTCATCCCCCATCCTGAACAACGGCTCCCCCACCATCCTGGGGAAACGCACCTACGAGCAGCACAACGGCCAGGAGGGTGAGGCCCAAACACACACACTCACACAGATACACACACACACATGCAGATACATGCATACACACACGCGTGCGCACACACAGAGATGCAGAAGCACAGAATCATACACAGAATGAGGAGAGAGAGCACTTCCTGTCTCTAACCATGTCCTTCCTATCTCGTTCTCTCCCTTAACCTCTCTTCCTTCCTTTTGATCTCTTTTCTGTCTCAGTCAAGTCAACTCGATTGTATTAATCCCACTAGGGGAAATTTGTTTGTAGACAGGTATTGAAACACATTCAAGCCTTCATAAATACAACATAAACAGCGTACCTGACACCACACAGAGACAACAACACAATACAGTACAGTACTTCATGTTGAAACCCAGAAATGACTTTCGTCAATGAATACTTAGTGCCATTCATTTATGCAAATGTAGCCTCCCAATAGCAAAACAAACAAGAGTCCCCAAGTCTTTTTGTTCTGTGGCTGGAAACTCTATACGTTCTTCCTGAAGGCAAGAGCTCAAACTCCCCCTTCAGGGGATGGTCAGTACATTTAGTCATTTGTACAAGCCAATATGGCCTGGGTCTTCCTTACGACCTGTGTCTCTACACTCTCCTCTCTGTGTGTCTCTACACTCCCCTCCTCTCTGTCTCTACACTCCCTTCCTCTCTCTGTGTCTCTACACTCTCCTCCTCTCTGTGTCTCTACACTCTCCTCCTCTGTGTCTCTACACTCTCCTCTCTGTGTGTGTGTCTACACTCTCCTCTCTGTGTGTGTGTGTGTGTGTGTGTGTGTCTACACTCCCCTCCTCTCTCTGGGTCTCTACACTCTCCTCTCTGTGTGTGTGTCTACACTCTCCTCTCTGTGTGTTGTAACGGTGGCAACCCCAGGTAGTGTAAGTTCCGACGCCAGGCAGGCCCAAAATCCTGCCACTTAACTAACATGCGATACCGTCAGCAATTTAACGGAAAAGAGCGAATGCAAATAAAGGAGAAAAGCTCAGAAGTTTGATTCAAGCGTACGTGGTACTCTTTTACTAAACAACCCAAACAATAAACACACAATCAAAAAAATCACATAAGTCTCCCCTTTAACCCACGTCAAGGCAAACGCAACAGAAAACATTAGCAACTTCAATGCCTGTATCACTCAAAACACGAAATAAACAAAACGATGCAGTTGAAACAGTTTGTGAGGGTGTGTGTGTGTCGGTTTAGGTGCGTTTATGTGGTGTGGAGCAGCTTGAGAGTCGCACGGTACGAGCAAGGTGCTCTCCCGTCTGAACTCACGGCAACGTTGATAGACAACAAGGATCTGCCCCGGTCCACATGGAAATAGAACGGCAGGTTGGCGGTTCAGGCTGACGACCAATTTTGAATCTCCGTGAGAGAAATCCGGGCTTTTCCAATGACGGGTGGTTTTCCGTGTTGCGTTGGGAGGACTTCTCCAGAACACGAACTCCCACACTCTTGGCGGTAGGCAATATGACCCGTATCCAACGAACTGGGTAACTCCCTCAGGCTCACTTTGACTCTCTGCTACTGACGTGGCTGTTTCTCCGTCTGTGGCTGTTTCTCACTCTCCCGCCATTGATTCTGTGAGCACCCTATATGCACAGGAACCACTCCCACATTGACGTGAATTGGAAGTTACGTTCATGACATGAAGTGCTCTGCTACAGTGTGTGTCTACACCGTCCTCCTCTCTGTGTGTGTCTACACTCTCCTCCTCTCTGTGTGTGTCTACACTCTCCTCTCTGTGTGTGTGTCTACACTCTCCTCCTCTCTGTGTGTGTCTACACTCTCCTCTCTGTGTGTGTCTACACTCTCCTCCTCTCTGTGTGTGTGTCTACACTCTCCTCTCTGTGTGTGTGTCTACACTCTCCTCTCTGTGTGTGTGTCTACACTCTCCTCCTCTCTGTGTGTGTGTCTACACTCTCCTCCTCTCTGTGTGTGTGTCTACACTCTCCTCCTCTCTGTGTGTGTGTCTACACTCTCCTCCTCTCTGTGTGTGTCTACACTCTCCTCTCTGTGTGTGTGTCTACACTCTCCTCCTCTCTGTGTGTGTCTACACTCTCCTCTCTGTGTGTGTGTGTCTACACTCTCCTCCTCTCTGTGTGTGTCTACACTCTCCTCTCTGTGTGTGTGTCTACACTCTCCTCCTCTCTGTGTGTGTCTACACTCTCCTTTCTGTGTGTGTGTCTACACTCTCCTCCTCTCTGTGTGTCTCTACACTCCTCTCTGTGTGTGTGTGTGTGTGTGTGTGTGTCTCTCTACACTGTCCTCTGTGTGTCTACACTCTCCTCCTCTCTGTGTGTGTCTACACTCTCCTCCTCTCTGCACCAACCCTCTACAATGCGAGTAAATCACTTGCATATGCGACCAAATTTCACGCTGGGCTACTAAAAATGATCTTTAATTAGCCAATGGATAGTAAATTGTTTGATTTCACTCGCCTGTGACTGAGTTAGAGGCAAATAATAAGTTTAGCGCAGATTTCAATGACGCACCGTCGCTTGACTGCGAGTTAACATGATTGGCTGCTATGACAACAGACGTACAATTAGTTATTTTGCTGCTGCTCAACGACGAAAACGGAGATTGCCAAAGTAACGGATTTGACGCTCGTCGGTAGATTTTTTTTTTGACGCTAGGGAAGGTAAAACGCTATACTGCGTCTGTTGCTTTGTCTCACAAAAAGATCGACTTGATTTTTACGGCACTCGTCACGCACAAAGAGATGGATGCAAAAAAGCTACAATTCCAGCCTGAGCATAAAACGCTTAATGCTCTTTTTTTTTCTTTTTTTTTTTTATCAAGACAATTTGAGATTACTGTTCCTTGTTCAGATTATTCTTGCTCTGCTAATCAGCTCTGCCAACTGCGAAAGAGCCTTCAGTGCCCAAAAGAGAATAAAATCAGATGTCCGCAGCAGTCTCACATCCTCACGCCTTTCAGACCTGATCTTTATTTCAACAGAAGGCCCAGAGCTTCAGCAGTAGGACTATGAACCATTGTCAGCACTAGAGAGGTGGCTGAAGTCTAGTAGCAAGAGAAAGCCATTTGCTAAAAATGGTAGATTAAATCCATATGCAACATACAGAATAATTCAGACAGATAATGTACTTGCATTGTTCATGCATTTCACGTAAAAAGTCTGGCGGGTAAAATAAAAAATGTACTAGCCAATGGCACCTCGAGCTTCATTGTGTCCGTAGAGGCTTGTCCACTCTCCTCCTCTCTGTGTGTGTGTCTACACTCTCCTCCTCTCTGTGTGTGTGTCTACACTCTCCTCCTCTCTGTGTGTGTGTCTACACTCTCCTCCTCTCTGTGTGTCTCTCTACACTCTCCTCCTCTGTGTGTGTGTCTCTCTACACTCTCCTCTCTGTGTGTCTCTCTACACTCTCCTCCTCTCTGTGTGTCTCTCTACACTCTCCTCCTCTCTGTTTGTCTCTCTACACTCTCCTCCCTTCCTCCCTTTTTTCCACTTAGTTGTCTGTCTGTCTCTCTGTCTGTCTGTCCTCTCTGCGTGGCTCTCCCTCTGTGTAGCTGTCAGGGTTAGCTGTTCTGTTCCATAGCTTGGGGCTACAGCTCATGTTGTCATGGCAACCTGGCAGGGAGGCAAACTCCAAAGACAGATTAACGAGTCCCGCGGGACGTCACCCACAATGCCTTGCAGCTGGACCACATCTGGCCCGGGGCCGAGGAGGAGCGAGATGAGCATGTGCCTTCGGAGGGATGATGGGGTGGAGGGTGTCACCCTGCAGGCCAGTTCTGCAAATGGCAGGATAGGAGTTTTGCGTGAAGCCCGGCTTCCAAAACAGGCAGTACCTCATACGACCAACAGAGGGCAGGAGAATTAAGTTTTTGGTTCAGCAGCTCAGAAAATGAATAGTCAGTGATGCAGAGGCCTGCTGTGTGAGTGTGTGTGTCTGTGTGTGTGTACTGGTACGTGCTTGTGCGTACCTGTGAATGTACATGTAGGAGATTTTGAGCGCATCTGCCCAGGCACATCCATCCTAACAACCTGTCTCCCTGCAGGTACCAAGCCCAAGACTATGACCCCCCAGTGGGACATCATGGGCAAGCGTGTGGCCGAGCCGGGCCGGGCCTCCGGACCCCCCATGCAGGACGAGGTGCATGAGCTGGACTGAGACCGGAGGAGGCCGACCTTTGTCCTCCAGCAAGGTAGCAGACAGCTGCTATCCTCCTCAGTTCTGGGAAACAAGGGTCATATGATACAGCAGACTTCAAGGGATAATCATGCTGTGTGTGTGTGTGTGTGTGTGTGTGTGTGTGTGTGTGTGTGTGTGTGTGTGTGTGTGTGTGTGTGTGTGTGTGTGTGTGTGTGTGTGTGTGTGTGTGTGTGTGTGTGTGTGTGTGTGTGTGTGTGTGTGTGTGTGTGTGTGTGTGTGTGTGTGTGTGTGTGTGTGTGTGTGTGTGTGTGTGTGTGTGTGTGTGTGTGTGTGTGTGTGTGTGTGTGTGTGTGTGTGTGTGTGTGTGTGTGTGTGTGTGTGTGTGTGTGTGTGTGTGTGTGTGTGTGTGTGTGTGTGTGTGTGTGTGTGTGTGTGTGTGTGTGTGTGTGTGTGTGTGTGTGTGTGTGTGTGTGTGTGTGTGTGTGTGTGTGTGTGTGTGTGTGTGTGTGTGTGTGTGTGTGTGTGTGTGTGTGTGTTTTCTCCTTCCAGCGGGGTAAATGATATGGGAAAGGTATTTTTTCCATGCGCAGAGATGATGGAAGCCGGGAGCGATCACGGCATCGTAACTGTCAAACGCCCTCTGTCTGCGGGAGCCTGTCACATGGTCACAAGACCAACCAATTGTATTTGGGAACAGAGTTTGGCACCGGCCAATTGAATGGACGGATCTAACTGTACAGGACTGTGTTAATTACTTACATTTCTTGTATTGACTGTCATTGTAATTATTATTATTGTTGTTATCATTTCATTTTTTACCAACTATAACTCTGAGCTCATCGGTTAATTGTTGATAAAACAATGGAACTTTGGGGGGGGGGGGGGTTGAAGCTACGTGAATACTGCTTGCTGACCCTGTGGAAAGGGCAGATTGTACTATAAGCCACTTGCATCATTTTTTTAACAAGTTAAGTGTACAAGGAGATGAACTTTTGATTTCAATGATATGAGTTAAAAAGTCATCGGTTTGTGTTCTGCGATTTTGAAGGCTTCAGAGGGTTCTTCTGTTTTGTGAGCCGGTCTAACTCTTTGGTCAGAGAGGTTTAACTTATTGAGAAAGACATGCTGTTTTTTCTACCTTTTTCACAAGTAATGCATCTATGCTTCAATGATGTAATTAAAAAAATAATTGATTTTTTTCTCTCCTGTGATAATTTATGCTATATGCCTAAAGGCTTCCTGGTGTCAGAGACGGGGAACAATAAGTTATCCCGATTACTGTGAGAAATTACTGTCGATAAGTTTCAGGAAGTATAAATATTTTCCCATTGATGTCCGTTGCGATGGGTAAAATTAATTTCGTTAATTTCCTTTTATTTTGTCATTAACTGGCATACATCTAGCCTATTAACAAAAAAATGAAATTCTAACTCGCATGTAGGTTCTCATCAGCTAAATGTAATGGTACGATGAATATTAATATAATAGATCAATATGCATATATTTAACTTGCTTAGATGCTTTCTCCAACACATGACCTCGGAGCTCGTAGGTGTCTTTTCTGCCTCCCAAGGATTCCAACAAACCGAAGCAGTTAGACCTGAGCTTCACCTGGAATAAGACGAGGGCACCACTCCCAGGTATCCAAGAAAGTTACTATAATTAGTGCGTTAAGAGGCACCTCGGCTTGTGAAACACGATAGCCTCCACAGTTAACACCACGGCAAACTCCTCAAATATTTATACCCCTGGGTGGCTGAAGGCAATAAAGAGGATCCTCTCACGTAGCCTACGTGGGGATGATGTCGTGACAGTTTTTTCCGGAGAAGGGGGTTAAAGGCTCTATCAGGGCGCATACCCGCCATTGCGGCCCCCAGCGGGAGTTTCCACTGGAATATTCATGACCGTCACGGAGAAGCATCATGGATGAAGAGATGCCCGACCTAGACAGATTTAAGTTTTCCTCTAAAAACGTGTTCCCGTTGGATACGCTACTTTGAAATCGTTGGTTAAACAGAACTGAGGCGTCTATCCCCATATTGAAACTAAACTGCTGGATCTGGTCATCGCTACAGCCATAGTGACAGCACAGTAAGCATCGTTCATCACAGGTGAGGACCGTGTGAGAGGTTCTTTAACCCACAGCATCATGCTGGCTGACTTAACCAACTAAGTAATAACCACGGCGCTGTCTGGTGTAGTTTGCTTGCTGTTAATAAATATTACTCTTGATTTGTACAAATTAGGCTATGCTACTGGCTGAGTTGAACTGCTCCATACACATGAATTTTTTGTTGTTGTGGACGTCCACCTCTTTGGAAGCCTATAGCTGTGAGGGGGTACGAAGGGGTTAATCAAAGATGCGAGTGTTGCGTGCGCCAGGCGGTCCTGTCTCTGAGCATGTGCTATTGCTGCTGCAGTGAAGTAAAATGTGTCAATTTTCATCAGAGAGTACAGAGAACGGCGGAAGAACCCGGTATAGTCGGTCAACAGACCAGACGAGTATCCTATCATATTGCACCAAATGTAATACATTATTTTGGGAATCTACCGCAGACGACACCTCCACGGTAACGTCTGTTTGAATGTTATTCTGATTAATGTAGCGTAATATCATTTTTATTCCACTTTACAGCACTTAAATTTTTAGATGGGATTTGCAGCAGCCTGGATGCATTTATGCTACATTAAATAATCACGATTCTGTGTGGGTGAATGCATTTTCTGAAGTTGAAGATGTTGCTAAATTAACAAATATCCACAGAAAAAAATGAATACACTGTTGCCAGCGTGACCCTGTTATATGCGGCTCGCTCTCAACTCTGCCCCACTTCTCTTAGGCTACCAATCACAAAAAGCATGTGTCGGTTATAATGAAATTATTTCCTTTGCGATTACGGGTAAAGATGTAACCATGGACCTTGCTGGTTGCAACATGGAAATAATTTTTCATTTACTCCGTCCATCACACATCAAATCCCCGCTCATATGCGGAGAACAATTAGGCAACCCCGTGGGATGATATGAATATAGAACAAAATTCGGTTTCACGACAATGACATTTCTTTTTAGAGAAATGTCACCGTCAGCGAGGTCCCTGCGCCCCCGCGTAATCTAGAGGATTTTCTAGGAAGATGCCGTTTGCGGTTTAGGGAGAGCGCGCTCACTTGCCCTGTGATAGCGGGATACGAGCATCATCTCGCTACCGTGCAGTTTCCATCCTCATTTTTCATGTGGACCTGCGGACCATTACTAGACAAGCCTGGTTCATGCCCTAGCCGCCAATGCTGCTAAATGATTGGCTAATATCGTTTGAGCAATGAATATAATTGTGCTAATGATGCACCCGATAGAGCCATAATTCCTAAATGGTTCAGTCATCATTTTCAGAAAGTCTGGTTTGACGATCGATGTGTTGTGTATGTTTGTGTTTCACTGTTATATTTAGAGGCCGTTCTTATTATTGGAGGAGAAATCTAGGGCAGCTGCACAGTAGGGGTTTCCTACAATGGGGTTCCCCCTGTCTCATGGCCCTGGCTAGTTTAATTCTATTCAGAAGGAAATGGTGTTCCAGAAGTACCTTAGGTGCACTAGGATGAAATCATAATATGATTGTCACCCTATTTATATACCAAAAACAGTCTGTCAGTTGACCTACACGTTGCAGTGACAGCCACTAATAGCTCTCTGCTGAGTCTAGATGAAGATGAAGACATTGATCTTTAACCTTCCCCATAATCACATGACACAAGAGCTCCCTGCAGGAACACACATGTGACCTCTGCCAGTAGCAGCGCGGTCAGGATTGTTTGAAGCACAGAAGCTTGCAGGGCTCTAACTACATATGAGATACCCAAGGTTCAGACTCGAGGTTCAGACTCAAGGTTCGGACCTCGGTGAAAAACAACATCATTCTTGATTTAAATATATTCCTGCTAACAATTTAAAAAAAGTCCCAGAGCTATTTTGGTTGGACTTCTCTAAAACTGGTCACAGGCCTGACTGTAAGAGAAGAACAGAACTATATTTTCAGGAGAAGAGATCATCCATGTGTGTGTTTCTGCTAAGAGAGGTCTATAAAAGGCTCTGGGTGGCACACAGGGCCAAATCTCTTCCTCTCTGTTGAGTCCCAAGATCCCTAATCCTCTGGACATTACCCGCATGTTATTGAGGCTAGTGCTTATCTCTGCATCTCAGGGTCTTTAAACTCGGAGAGCTCAGAGCTGTGTGTGTGTGTGTGTGTGTGTGTGTGTGTGCGTGCGTGTCCCTGGTCTTGACAGTCACCAACTAACTAAATAGAAAATATTAAAAGTGCTTGATTGTCTTCAACTGGCATTCGTGGCACTTTTGTAACGGTGCTTACAGTAATATTGTGTTTGTGTGTGTGTGTCTCCTGACAAGGGAGGTGCATTAAAAGCCTTAGCCAGCCAGTGTATTGTGTTGAGGGTTTCTCGTTGAGGACATGAACAAGATGCCTACTGAAGCGTTGAGAGATCAGCAGACAAGCTTGGTGCAAGGCCTCCCCACAGCCCCCACCTCCACCTGTGCAATACCCTGCTCTTCTCACACACCAGTGGACTAGGCATGTCATATACCTAAATACTGTCACATGTTGTCATGGTAATGTAGTGTTGCTGATGCCTGTTGCTGTAACATGTTGTCATGTGCCGGGTCTCCATACCCTGACCCGCTCACCTCCACCACACCCCCTCACCCCCTCACCTCCAACACACCCCCTCACCCCAACCCTCTCACCTCCACCACACCCCCTCACCCCCTCACCTCCAACACACCCCCTCACCCCAACCCGCTCACCTCCACCACACCCCCTCACCCCCTCACCTCCAACACACCCCCTCACCCCAACCCTCTCACCTCCACCACACCCCCTCACCCCCTCACCTCCACCAGACCCCCTCACCCCAACCCTCTCACCTCCACCAGACCCTCTCACCTCCACCACACCCCCTCACCCCAACCCCCTCACCTCCACCACACCCCCTCACCCAAACCCACTCACCTCCACCAGACCCCCTCACCCCAACCCTCTCACCTCCACCAGACCCCCTCACCCCAACCCTCTCACCTCCACCAGACCCCCTCACCTCCACCACACCCCCTCACCCCAACCCCCTCACCTCCACCACACCCCCTCACCCCAACCCTCTCACCTCCACCAGACCCCCTCACCCCAACCCCCTCACCTCCACCACACCCCCTCACCCCAACCCTCTCACCTCCACCACACCCCCTCACCCCAACCCTCTCACCTCCACCAGACCCCCTCACCCCAACCCCCTCACCTCCACCACACCCCCTCACCCCAACCCTCTCACCTCCACCAGACCCCCTCACCCCAACCCTCTCACCTCCACCAGACCCCCTCACCCCAACCCACCAGGCTTCTGAAAAGGAGTAACGAGACAAACACATTCATCACTAAACAGGGACAGTCAGCAGTCAAACACTCCACAGCTTGTAAAATTTGATATTGCGGGGACGTCTGATGATGATGGCTGAGGTGTTGATGGCCACAGAGCCTGTGTTGTCCCCAGGTCATCAAGACCATGGCAGCTTGTGTCAGGACAATGACAGTTGCTGAGTGGTTCCTTTAGAAAACTCAGCAGAGCTTGAGTCTCATCTGTCCCCCTGCTTCCCCCTCTCTCTGCCTGCCATCTGCCTATGTTCTGACCATGGAAAACCCTGAACAAAGGCTGGAAAGAGCCCTGGCCTTACACCAGTGTATCTGGCTGAATACTAAATAAAACATGGCCATTGAGTATCTCCTAATGTGCTATTTTAAAAGGGTTTCTTTTTTCCGTTTGAATTGAGATGTCATAGTCAGTCTGGGTCTGCAGTCTGTGTTCCAGGTAAAGTATTGTTTACATCCTCACATCAAAAGGTGGATTGTGTTCACAGACATGGCAACTAATGACCTCACTTCGATGTCAAACACTCCTTTTCATACTTTGTTTCAGTCCTAGTCCATCTCTCCATCCCTGCATCCCTCCATCTCTCCATCCCTCTATCCCTACATCTCTCCATCCCTCCATCTCTCCATCCCTCTTTCTCTATCCCTCCATCTCTTCATCCCTTTTTCTCTCCATCCCTCTTTCTCTCCATCTCTCCAGCCCTCTTTCTCTCATCCCTCTTTCTCTCCATCTTTCCATCCCTCCATCCCTCCATCCCTCCATCTCTCCATCCCTCTTTCTCTCCATCCCTTTTTCTCTCCATCCCTCTTTCTCTCCATCTCTCCATCCCTCTTTCTCTCCATCCCTCTTTCTCTCCATCCCTCTTTCTCTCCATCCTTCTTTCTCTCCATCTCTCCATCCCTCCATCTCTCCATCCCTCCATATCTCCATCCCTCTTTCTCTCCCGCCCTCCATCCCTCCATCTCTCCATCCCTCCATCTCTCCATCCCTCTTCCTCTCCATCCCTCCATCTCTCCATCCCTCTTTCTCTCCCACCCTCCATCTCTCCATCCCTCCATCTCTCCATCCCTCTTCCTCTCCATCCCTCCATCTCTCCATCTTTCCATATCTCCATCCCTCTTTCTCTCCTGCCCTCCATCTCTCCATCCCTCCATCCCTCCATCTCTCCATCCCTCTTTCTCTCCATCCCTCTTTCTCTCCATCCTTCTTTCTCTCCATCCCTCCATCCCTCCATCTCTCCATCCACCCATCTCTCCATCCCTCTTCCTCTCCATCCCTCCATCTCTCCATCCCTCCATATCTCCATCCCTCTTTCTCTCCCGTCCTCCATCTCTCCATCCCTTCATCTCTCCATCGCTCCAACTCTCCATCCCTCTTCCTCTCCATCCCTCCATCTCTCCATTCCTCTTTTTCTCCTGCCCTCCATCTCTCCATCCCTCCATCTCTCCATCCCTCTTTCTCTCCATCCCTCTTTCTCTCCATCCTTCTTTCTCTCCATCTCTCCATTACTCCATCTCTCCATCCCCCCATTTCTCCATCCCTCTTCCTCTCCATCCCTCCATCCCTCCATATCTCCATCCCTCTTTCTCTCCCGCCCTCCATCTCTCCTAGCCTGGTCCTAACCAGACTTTTGTACATTGCATTTGTACAGAGAGTCTGGCCTCGCTCCATTGACAAGTGTTGACTTCCTTGTAGGCGGGTACTCTGTTGAAGTTTAAAACTATTGGATCTGCCCAGAGCCACTCTGATCTGCCATAACCAATCGCTAGCGTTCGCCTTAGCCAATTCCTTCACCACTACTGTAACAGAGCTAGCTGCCGTAGCTGGAAAATCAAACTGTTCCCGAACCCCGTAGGGAGGAGGGCCACAACATCATGGCCACCAACAAAACTCAGCAAAACTTGTTCTTGCTCCGGCTTTAGCTGTTGGATATTCGGCAGCGTTGCCACAACGGACCGAGCTCCAGCTCTGGCCCAGTTTAGGTGCACCATCTCTGCCAGTGTGAGATAATGGAGTGCTGGGAAGGTCATGGGAAGGCTGGGGGCCAGGGGAAGGCTGGGGAGGACAGGGTGGAGTGGGGAGATCAGGAGAAGGCTTGGGAAACAGGAGAGGACTAGGAAGAGGTTGGGAAGGTAGGGAGGACTCAGGGTGGTCAGGAGAGGGCTGGGGAGGTAGGGAGGACAGGGGGTGGTCAGGAGAGGGCTGGGGGGGTAGGGAGGACTCGGGGTGGTCAGGAGAGGGCTGGGGAGGTAGGGAGGACTGGGGGTGGTCAGGAGAGGGCTGGGGAGGTAGGGAGGACTCGGGGTGGTCAGGAGAGGGCTGGGGGGGTAGGGAGGACTGGGGGTGGTCAGGAGAGGGCTGGAGAGGTAGGGAGGACTGGGGGTGGTCAGGAGAGGGCTGGGGAGGTAGGGAGGACTGGGGGTGGTCAGGAGAGGGCTGGGGGGGTAGGGAGGACTCGGGGTGGTCAGGAGAGGGCTGGGGAGGTAGGGAGGACTCGGGGTGGTCAGGAGAGGGCTGGGGAGGTAGGGAGGACTCGGGGTGGTCAGGAGAGGGCTGGGGAGGTAGGGAGGACTGGGGGTAGTCAGGTGAGGGCTGGGGAGGTAGGGAGGACTGGGGGTGGTCAGGAGAGGGCTGGGGAAGTAGGGAGGACTCGGGGTGGTCAGGAGAGGGCTGGGGAGGTAGGGAGGACTCGGGGTGGTCAGGAGAGGGCTGGGGAGGTAGGGAGGACTGGGGGTGGTAAGGAGAGGGCTGGGGAGGTAAGAAGGACTGGGGGTGGTCAGGAGAGGGCTGGGGAGGGCTCTGTAGATGTTCTATTGTGGAGTGGGTTGGCTCAGCTGACTGGATCAATACAGCGCTGGCTGCAGGAGGGTGAGGCATGACAACAACAACATCGTCATTAGAGATCCTGATTTACTGTCCATGTGTTGGTGTGTGCGTTTGCATGCATGTGTGTGTGTGTGAGAGAGCTGTGTCCTCAGCTTAATCCAGGTCAGAACAGACCACACATTCTGCAGGGTGTCAGGTCATGTGTAGAGTTACACGGTGACACCATTAGGAAGGTTGATGCTGTGTGTCTGAACTGAGCTCTCCCATTAGGAGGCCCTCTTATCTGAATTCTGCTGTGGCTCAGGGAGGGAGGGAGGGAGGGTTAGGGTTATGAAGAAGGAAGAATATGAGTGGGTGTGGGATAAAGATGGGCGATTGGGGAGAGAAGAAAATGGAGGGGAAAAGAGGGAGAGAGAGATAGTGGAGAGGTGAGGAGACAGAGAGTGGGAGGTAAGAGGGAGAGGGGGGGGGGGGTGAGGAGGGAGAGAGATAATGGAGGGGTGAGGAGGGAGAGAGAGAGGGGTGTGGGGTGGAAGAGGGTCAGTGGGTCCATGCTTGAGGTTCTGCTTTAAAGCCTTCTTCCTTGTTTGGTAAAAATGTATTAATCCACTGTGCTGAAGATTATGTCTGCTTTCTCCGACAAGCCTTCTTTATTATAACCCCCTATTCTGATACACTGCTACCACTGTGTGAGGGGGCTGTGTGAGGAGGCTGTGTGAGGGGGGCTGTGTGAGGAGGCTGTGTGAGGGGGTCTGTGTGAGGGGGCTGTGTGAGGGGGTCTGTGTGAGGGGGCTGTGTGAGGGGGTCTGTGTGAGGGGGCTGTGTGAGGGGGGCTGTGTGAGGGGGCTGTGTGGGGGGGGCTGTGTGAGGGGGCTGTGTGAGGGGGCTGTGTGAGGGGGCTGTGTGGGGGGGGCTGTGTGAGGGGGCTGTGTGAGGAGCTGTGCGAGGGGGCTGTGTGAGGAGGCTGTGTGAGGGGGTCTGTGTGAGGGGGCTGTGTGAGGGGGGCTGTGTGAGGGGGCTGTGTGGGGGGGGCTGTGTGAGGGGGGCTGTGTGAGGGGGGGCTGTGTGAGGGGGCTGTGTGAGGGGGCTGTGTGAGGGGGCTGTGTGAGGAGGCTTTGTGAGGGGGCTGTGTGAGGAGGCTGTGTGAGGGGGCTGTGTGAGGGGGTCTGTGTGAGGGGGCTGTGTGAGGGGGTCTGTGTGAGGGGGCTGTGTGAGGGGGCTGTGTGGGGGGGGGCTGTGTGAGGAGGCTGTGTGAGGGGGTCTGTGTGAGGGGGCTGTGTGAGGGGGGCTGTGTGAGGGGGCTGTGTGGGGGGGGCTGTGTGAGGGTGGCTGTGTGAGGAGGCTGTGTGAGGGGGCTGTGTGAGGGGGCTGTGTGGAGGGGGCTGTGTGAGGGGGGCTGTGTGAGGGGGGCTGTGTGAGGGGGCTGTGTGAGGGGGCTGTGTGAGGGGGCTGTGTGAGGAGGCTTTGTGAGGGGGCTGTGTGAGGAGGCTGTGTGAGGGGGCTGTGTGAGGGGGCTGTGTGAGGAGGCTGTGTGAGGGGGGCTGTGTGAGGGGGCTGTGTGAGGGGGGCTGTGTGAGGGGGGCTGTGTGAGGAGGCTGTGTGAGGGGGCTGTGTGAGGGGGCTGTGTGAGGAGGCTGTGTGAGGGGGCTGTGTGAGGGGGCTGTGTGAGGAGGCTGTGTGAGGGGGCTGTGTGAGGGGGCTGTGTGAGGGGTACAGCATTCTATCCCTGTTTAGGCCCCCAGACACCTGATACCGAGGCCTGTGTGTGTGCTTATGTGTGTAGTCTGTGCGTGTGTATATGTATGTGTAAGGTACATGTGTAGTGTATGCATGTAGTGTGTATGTTTGTGTGTGTCTGTCGTGTGTGTAGTGTGCAAGTGTAATGTATATGTATATATATATATGTATGTATATATATATATGTTGTGTGTGTGTGTGTTATGTTCAAGTGTAGGCGTGCGTGCATGTAAGTGTGTGTCTGGCTGGTCAGTGGCATTGCAACCTGACCTGGAGATGACAAACAAGCAGAACAGGACATGTGGGACTTCTGTCTTCTGTGTTGTGCTGCCTGGGGACTGTGGTCACAGTTCTACTGTACCTTACTGGGACCCAGCATGCAATACTGTAGAGCCTGAAACAGCATGTCAGATCCCCTCAGGGTTGGACAAATTCTACTGTGAGGGAAGAAGGAAGGGAGGGCGAAAGAGAAGGGAGGGAGGGCGAGAGAGAAGAAGGGAGGGAGGGCGGGGGAGAAGAAGGGAGGGAGGGCGAGAGAGAAGAAGGAAGGGAGGGAAAACGTGAGTGAGTGTGAGAGACAGTAAGTGTGTGAGTGAGGGATGGAGTGAATGACTGAGTGAGTGAGTGAGAGAGAGAGAGAGAGAGAGAGAGAGTAAGTGTGTGAGTGAGGGATGGAGTGAATGACTGAGTGAGTGAGTGAGAGAGAGAGAGAGAGAGAGAGAGAGAGAGAGAGAGAGAGAGTAAGTGTGTGAGTGAGGGATGGAGTGAATGAGTGAGTGAGTGAGAGAGAGAGTAAGTGTGTGAGTGAGGGATGGAGTGAATGAGTGAGTGAGTGAGTGAGTGAGAGAGAGAGAGAGAGAGAGAGAGAGAGAGTAAGTGTGTGAGTGAGGGATGGAGTGAATGAGTGAGTGAGTGAGAGAGAGAGTAAGTGTGTGAGTGAGGGATGGAGTGAATGAGTGAGTGAGTGATGGAGTAAGTGTGTGAGTGAGGGATGGAGTGATGAGTGAGTGAGTGAGTAAGTGTGTGAGTGAGGGATGGAGTGAATGAGTGAGTGAGTAAGTGTGTGAGTGAGGGATGGAGTGAATGAGTGAGTGAGTGAGAGACAGACAGAGAGAGTAAGTGTGTGAGCGAGGGATGGAGCGAGCGAGCCCAGACATTTAATGCACTTTATTTTCACCAGGGCAGCTCTCTTAAAGCACTTCCCTCCTCTCTCCCCTGCAGGTCTGACTGCCATCTTCAGGGAAAAATCACAAGAGCGAGAGCGAGAGCGAGAGAGAGAGAGAGAGAGAGAGAGAGAGAGAGAGAGAGAGAGAGAGAGAGACGAGAAGAGAGAGAGAGAGAGAGAGAGGAGAGGGAGAGAGAGAGAGAGAGAGAGAGAGAGAGAGAGAGAGAGGGAGAGGAGAGAGAGGGGAACAACCGGACAAATCACTACAATGATCACCACGGCGACCGCCGACCGGCCCCCACCGGTGCCCCTGACGGTGCTGTCCCGCTGGTACCTGTACGCCATCCACGGCTACTTCTGTGAGGTCATGTTCACGGCCGCGTGGGAGTTCGTGGTCAACTGCAACTGGAAGTTTCCGGGCGTGACCAGCGTGTGGGCGCTGTTCATCTACGGCACGTGCATCCTCATCGTGGAGCGCATGTACCTGGGACTGCGCGGGCGATGCCCCCTGCTGGTGCGCTGCCTCATCTACACCCTGTGGACCTACCTGTGGGAGCTCGCTACGGGGCTGCTGCTCCGCCAGTTCGACGCCTGCCCCTGGGACTACTCCCAGTTCCGCTACAACTTCCTGGGCCTGATCACGGCCGAGTACGCCCTGCCCTGGTTCTGCGCCTCCGTCCTCGTGGAGCGCTTGGTCATCCACAACACGCTGAGGCTGCGTTACCACCACGCCCCTGGCAGCCAGGCGGGGGCGGGGGGAGGTGGAGAGGGAGGAGGATGTGGAGGAGGAGGAGAGAGGGAGCGAGACGGAGGGACAGGTGGAAGTGGGAACGGGTATTTGAAGGTGGACTGACCGGCGAGAAGAAAGGCTGAATCGGGAAGGACGCCCCCCCCACCCCCCCACACACACACACACACACAGTCCCACTACCCTCAGGCTTTGCTCCACCTACCCACAGACAGACAGTCGACTGTCTGACAGACAGACAGACAGAACGCTGGCAAAACGATATGTCCCAGGCCGCCCATTCACAAAGGGAGAAAGTAAGACAGAGAGAGAGAGAGACTGGTGCTGCTATGATTTGTGTCCTTTTAAGAAAGAGAATCTGCGAAAGGGACACAAATGTTTGTCATTAATGGGAATAAGGAGAATTTGCTGTTAAAAAGCAACTCAGCGCCATTTAAAAACCTTAAATGGTGCTTTATGCAATTGGCTTTTTAAGTTCTCGTGAGGTAGCTAACAATATTCAACCTCTGCATTTGGAAAAAATGTATTTATTCTATGGGTATCAATATTGAAAGTGCTGTAGTGATGTAGCTTCTCTTGTCTCACTAAAGCATCCTGCTCTGCCATCTAAAGCAAAGCAGCTCACTTCTAGTCTATGTCATGGAGAATGTTTTTCTACGGGTGGTTAAATAGGCCCAATGCTGGAACACACGTAAAAGTCTCTGTCTTCAAAAGAAGTATAGTACTGAAAAACACAATTGAGTTATTCTCAGTTACTTTCTTGTAATCTACAACGTTGATCCATATACATAGATTTATATGGTTTTGACCACAGACGCAATAACAGGGAAGTGGTAAATGAAATATTGATGATGATGACGATGACGATGACGACAGAGAAGTCACTTTTCTTGTGTCCGCTACTCCTCTCAGTCAAGCGGTCTCCAAGTCCTCTAGGCTTGTGCAAGTGAGTGTGTGTGCATGTGTCGATCCAGTCTATCCCTGAAACATCCTGTCAGATCCAATAGATGGCAGCACAAGCATTCAAGCCTCATCTCTCATTGAAGAAGGCAGCGCTGCCATCTAGTGGACGGATGCCTTACTGACCCCTGACCCTCGACCTCTGTGGAGTTTTCAGTACTTGCCAGGCACAGTACAAAATAGACCAAAAATCGAAAAATGTCCAAAATGTAACACCTACATAACACGAAATACATACAAATGAGCCGGCTGCCCCTAGCTGGACGCCATCCTGGCATCATCGTCAACATCATCTCTCTGTGTGGCGTCTGTGGTTGTCCTACAGGGAGGGCTGCTGTGTTGTCACCCCATGTGTTTCCTCAGATCATTCTAGATCGACTCCAGAAGAAGCAATAGACCGGGACGATTGCAGCCCTGTCTACGGCAGGTGCTAAAGGGCCAGTGTGCTAACTATGTACCTAGACCTTGGCATGCAGCTAAACTGTCTTCTCGATTCAACAATAAGGACTACCCTTCTGATCGTGTGATTCACGATGAGAACAAAATCAAAACGGTCCGTTCTCTGCAATATGTGTTGAACTGTGTGTGTGTGTGTGTGTGTCTGGCGTGACTGTTGGCCTACATACTGTGTGTGCGTACGAGGGCCTGCTGTTGGGAGTGTGTGCGTACATACACACACACGTGTGTGTGGGAATGTGCATGTGTAATGGAGGTCTCTCCTGGTAGAAGAATGGACAGGTCTGTGCATGTAAGGACTCCTCCTAAACTCTGCTTCACCTTCTGACCAGCCTGATTTCAATCTCCTGATTGTCCAGTGTATTGTTTGTATTGTTTGGAAAT